>NW_026596433.1:3837059-3897631 GCF_907164565.1 Psammomys obesus | reverse complement strand
ACACACACACACACACACACACACACACACACACACACACACACACAATACATATCTAAATAAATAAATTATTTTAAAAACAATTATTTGTTTATTCACTCATGGTATTGGATAACAAACCTAGAGTGCTGACACGCTAGGTATGCCCTCTTCTACCAAGCAACGTCCCCAGCCATGAAAAGTTTTTATTTAAAATAATCTGTCATATTATTAGTGGGTCATATTAGCTAATATTATCCAATATAATAAAATATGTATTTACTATATAATTTAGAGTAAACATTTTTATGAAATTTTGAAGTGTCCAAAGTTACAGACCCAGTGACTCGGAGGCCTAACATATGTCTCCACCAACCTCTGGGGAGTGAGATGCTTGAGAACAAAGCCAGTATCGACTCAGCAAATATGATCACACAAGGTGCCCTCAGCTCCATTCGTCTGTGTTGCCAGTTCTGGCAACTACCCTATTCACATCCACCTAACGTCGTTGTTTGACGGCTAAGATGAGGTGATAGATGTAGCCCTGTCATTTTAAAGCAAGTTACTAGTTTATCATGGGCTCGTAGGGTAAGTGCAAGCTTCAAGGCAGTTTCTTTGGGGTGCACCTGCTTAACGATGCAGTAATGGGAGGAATTTGTTCTATGATAATTACTGTCTCTTACAAGCTGTCTCTAGTGTATTTTTACAATTTATTATCTCAGTTTTACAGGGTAGGAGGCAGGCAGTAGCTTATCAAGGCAATGTTCCAAGCTTCTTTTTAGTGTTTGCTGGTTGTTAAGACAAAAGGACATTATACAACTAGTATTTCTCCTTACTGAAGTGAAAACAAACAAGACACCCTTCAGTCTCCAAAGCACTGGATCTGTGTGAGTTTCTTTGAAGTAATGATGGTCTAAACTCCAGGGTGGAGATCAAAGGTCATGCTGTCAAGAAACAAAAGGAAAGACTTTAAAAGGATATTGGGTCGATGAGAGCACTTTGCTACCACTTCACTTTTCTCCCGGGTGTCACAAAAGAGAGGAAGGGAAATCTGAGAAAATTGGATCCCCTGCCACCAATGGAAAACATACAATATGGTATATAGCCTTAAAGGGACTTTAGGGTTGTTGCAATTTGGGGGAGAGGTGAGAACTTTTTTTTTTTTTTTAAGGTAAGCCATAGATGCTTAGGTATGTAACATCAAAATTTCCAAAGGAGGAAAATCTTTAGAGATCATCAGTTCAGAATGGAAAAGTGTCACTCTTATTGAGGCTGAGTTCCCTGAGCACACTTAGTCATGAGCTGCAGTGAATTCATTGGCTTCCACCCTTAACAAACAAGCCACCAGAGATTGCTAAAAAAGATGAGCTAAATCCTACAGTAACTAGAGTGGCAGGTAATTAGAAAAGTAAATCGGGTGGGGGAGGTGACAGATGATGCATTGTACATTAAATATAAATGATCCTTACGGTACACACGCCATGGCTTTTGATCTCTAGCTGGAGTCTGAGAGCTTCTGGTGCATTTCTAAATATTGCTTCTGTCAGAGATCTGCCCACAGATAATGCCTGCTGTTTATGGAGCACCTTGGCACTTCTGTTTATCTCATTTCATCTTCGTCTCAATTGCTCAAGGAGAACTCTAAGTCCATTTAATAAACAAGGAAAGTGAGCCTTAGAGAGATTTGGAAAGCTGGCCAAAGATTGAAAAATAAATAAACTCCTCTGGCAGCATCAAAGTACATGCACCTTCAACTGACCCAAGCCAATGCAAAAGCTAGTGTTTGTCACAGAGAGGTGTCAATTACTTTAAAAAAAATACAATGTAAAGCCTCGTATTTTGGCCCATGCCTTTGTTTCCAGCACTTGGGAGGCAGAGGCAAGCGGATCTTTGTGAATTTGAGGACACCTTATTGTACATACTATGTTCCGAGTCAGCCAAAGCTACACAGTGAGACCCTGTCCAAAAACAATATAAAACACAAGTGTTATTTACATTGTTAATAAGAAAGCTCATATGATGTTTCAACCATTTCAGGGGAGATTCTCTTAAAACATTCTTATCATATAATAAGTGATTCAGAGCTGCATACTAACTTCTGCTCAAAGGTATTTTAGAAGTCTATAAATTGTATAAAAATACTCAAATAGACTGTATTTGAAAAATACAAAGCTTAAGAAAGTGGGAACCAAGGAACTAGTTCTTTTGTTAAGGAGACTTGAAACAATGATTGAATTTCCTTCCTGGTCCTATAGCCTCATTTTCTCTCTACATTGTAAAGACTTCCTCCACCTCCTGGTCACAGAATACTCTGCAGCTCAGGTAACTAGCCGGCTCTGTAGGCCCAAGTTTACAGTCTCTTGCATTTCCCTGTAACCTCTGCCTGAGACAGAATTCCCATTCTAAGAAAGCAGGCTGTGACCAAGGCAGGTCTATGGTGGGAATTGATTCACAAGTATTATGGCACCTAACATCAGACAGATGAAATAAGCACGGTCTCCATCATATGGGGCTAGGAGAACCCAGATCTTCCTGGGAGTGCCCAGCTCTTGATGCTCGGCCTTGCACCCTGCCCAGGACCTGACTTGTTTTTCCTGCTCAACTGTGGCTGTAGTGCAGAGAGAAAAACAAGGTCAGAGTACAGATGAGAGGCACAAAGCTTCTCCTGAGCCTGGCTTTTCTCAAAAGCCAGCAGCTCGCCCTACAATGACAGACTGACTCTAAGCAATCACCCCCACTCACTGTCACCTCTGTACAACTTTGGGCCATTCTTACTCTTGATTATTACTGACCTGCTGTTCTAACAGATTTTTAATTTGTTTATGGATTATTGTTGTGCCTGTGACATGGTCGACTTGTGGAAGGCAGAGGGCAACTTTTTGACATCAGCTCTCTCTTCCACCTTTACATGGGTTCCATGAATCAAATTCAAGTTATCAGTCTTTACAGAAAGTACTTTTATCAACGAAGCTAACTGGCTAGTCCTGACATGTAGAGAGGCAAGAGGGGAGGGGAGCGGCGACTTGTGCACACAGATAAGCCCTGGAGAAGCCAGGTAAGTTAAGCACAGGTAAGTTAGGCTACCTCTTCAATGGAATGAGATATGCAGCTGCTCTTCCTGGAATGCCAGGAATGATGTAGTTTTACAGCCTGGTGATGTTTTGCTATATAATGAGATAGGCTTTGTCTGACACCCCCACCCCAGCATTTACTTATCTCAGACCCTTTCTTCCCAGATCATGAGTATTGCGTTTAGACCGCCAACTCATTCTTATGAGTGAGGTCACTTTACCACAGCCTAAGTGACTTCCATGTTATCTTAGGGCCAGAACAATCCTGACCCCTACAGGTCTCATGTTTACCTCAGTCAAGGTCTGTAGATTCTAAATCTTGCTCACTATCTCTGAGACAGCAGTACCCATTCTTGTGAAAGAAGCCGTGTGTATTCTGTAAAGAATCTCAATGTAAACATGTCTTAAATTGTTCTACACTTGGGACTGAGTTAATTATTATCTGAATACTTTTTTTTCCAAAGCTGTGCTGTGCTTAAATATGGGTAAACGATCTAGGGTCAGACTCTAGAAGTCATGGTCCAGCACCAGTAATGATAAAATTGGGCTGAGCCAAGTTTTATTGTTCCTCACCCTGGTCCTTTCTTCCCTACCTGCTGTAGTTTGCAGGAGAGTCATCACATTGACCAGCATATTTTTATTATAATGAAATTGTTTAGGAACATTAAGAACCAAAACTCATGCATGCTCGGTACTTCAAAAGTCCAGAGTCACTTGTCTTACAGCTGACACCACCTCCTGCCCTGCTATAGCCATTTTCAGTGCATACTTGATACAGGCTAAGTACCAGATCTGACATACTCCAAAATCTGAAACTCTCCAAACATAGACACAATGTCAAAAGAAGGAAGTGTAATATATGACCCCAGTTAACCAGGAGCCACAGTCAAACAGCAGACACACTAAATCCATAGTGTAAGCTTACCCTCTGGCTATGTGTATAAGGTCTCTATAAGACAAAATGAATCTCATGTATCAATTCAGGCCATCACCAAGATTTTACATATGTGTGTGTGTGTGTGTGTGTGTGTGTGTGTGTGTGTGTGTGAATGTGTGTGTGTGTGTAATTTGTAATGTTAATACATATGAAGGTATACATATTATGTATAACATTAATAATAAATAATAATGTATAACTTCCAACATTTTAAGACAAAATAAAAATATTCCTAACCGCAAGCATCAAATAAGGGTAACTGAAATGTGATGCATAAGGCAGTACTTCAGACTTCTCCACTGCACTCACACTGCAATGCTGAGTGTGAGTTTTAATATTTTTGACTTTGGACAAACCACTGACTTCCTCTGGGCTATGCTGATCCCATCCATCAAATGGGGTTTATAGTCATCTTTATCCCATAGAGCTGCTAAGAAGATATATGATAGAATCCATGTAAGGTGCATAACTCGGGCCTACTATTTGATTGCTGCCTCCCCAATTTCCAAATGGCTTTCTCTAAAGCCTCTGCTTGTGAGAGGTTTGGGAGCCATGGCATTGGGTTTTTTATTTGGTTTGGTTTTGATTTTTCAAGACAGGGTTTCTCTGTGTAGCCTTGGCTGTCCTGGACTCACTTTTTAGACCAGCCTGACCTTGAACTCACAAAGATCTGCCTGCCTCTGACTCCTTAAGTGCTGAGATTACAGGCGTGTGCCACCGTGACTGATTAGGCACTGGGTTTTTACTGATCATTCAGTAATTGAAGTTTTCTGTAAAAGTGTCTGAAGGGCAATGGTTTTTTCTGGGTCACTCAGAGATAGACTAGCCCTTGGGGACACACGGTTGCCTCTAGTTCTGTGCTGGTCTCTTCCAGCTGCATGAGAGTCAAGCTCCTGCTACTTTTGCCCTAGAAACGTTATATGAGGTGGGGTCCTTTGTCCTTTAGTTGAGATTGCGCTTAAACTATTAAAACGCCCTTTCTGCCCCAGTACTAAGAGCATTGGTGATGTCCTCCCTTAAAACCACCCCCATGTTACCACAATGAAGAAGAGGTGTAAGCCCAATCAGGATGAACTGTGTACTTTCTTACACAGTGTGACTGAATACTAAGTAAAAGTGGACTGTCTTTCTACCCAATTATCCCACTGCATTTGGTAAAAAAAAAAAATTCTCATCTTTGCCTTGTCATGCGACAAACAAGAAGAAAGTCTGGCAATCCTGTAAGAGGAGAGGAAAGGAGGGAAGAGAAAGGGAGGGGAGAGGAGGAGACGGAGAGGAAAAAAGAGAAAAGGAGGGTAGAGGAAAGATGGTTCAGAGTTTAAGAGTACTGGCTGCTCTTCTAAAGGTCCTGAGTTCAATTCCCAGCAACCACACGATGGCTCACAACCATCTGTAAGGAGATGGTGCTCTCTTCTGGCAGGCAGAACACTGTATCTGTAATAAATAAATAAATCTTTAAAATAAAAAAAATATATATATCCAAGATATTCTCCAAGCCAGTGCCAAGTCCCTCGTGATAGAGAACCTGTGTTGACAAAAGCAGAAAAAGCCCGAGGCTGACAAGGTGAAGGGAGCACGATGGGACATGCAGTCCAGGGTGAGGCAAACAAGGACAGAAAAAGCAACAGCTAGGAGGCAGCTGGGCCGGACTCTCGGGACCATTAACTCTGAACCACACAGGTCCTCACATATTCCCGACTCACGTAGACACTCAGACTGGTATGCACCCCCAGCCCCAATGTGTGCAGAACACCCAGGACATCCCAGAAAAAAAAAAGCCCAATCACAGAATCTTAACATCCCACAAAGGCCAGCAGACTGCCAAGGAACATTTTTAAAATATTATGTACCTTTCATGTTTTTTGTATTTTGGGGGTTTTGTTTGATTGATTTGGGGAGTAGTTTGCTTGTTTGTTTTGCATTTAACTAGGTTTCACCTACTGGTAAAAGTCTAGACGCCATGTAAACAAAAACAATGAGGTTTGGGATTTTTTTTTTTTTTTTTTGTCTCACTTGCACACGCACATGCACACACAGCTTTAAATGAATAAATTCTGCATAGGTAAAAAAAAAATGTTCAGGGTCCAAAACAGGAAGACATGATGGTTTCAGAGCACCCGTGGGTACAGTATAAATCTAATTCGCAAGCCCCAAAATTGTTCAACTTCTGACTTTAGGCACTTCCATTTGCTCCTTTATTGCTATCCCCTTGCCGTGCCCTTCACCATCTTCCCCTACCACAGCATTTTTGAGGAACAGCTGCTTTGGAATTAGGTGCCCTCTGTCCTACTAATTAAAGCTGCATTAGCAAGAAAAATACAACATCAAGCTTCATTTTCCAATAAGGAGCAAATTTAGATTTCTGTGTCCTTAGCTCCTGCTAACATCCTTTGAAATGACTTCCTGCAACAATGGCATAGTGGAAATCCCAGGTAGAGCAGGCATTTACTGGGCAGTTTCCTAAATGGATCAGGCTCATCTCAACATCCAAAGAGCTCTCAAGTGGGTCTGTACGACACGGGCAACGCAACAGGATCTCAGCTGAACTCATTTAAGGCAAAAGCATAACCTGAACAACCGTAAGCCCGTTTATGGCTTTATTTATCCTACAACACTGCGGAGGTGTAAAAACACGTTGAGCAGAAACGTTGATGAGTTATTCCACATGTTATCCCCAGACCACCCACATATACATTGATGTATATTACCATTCTGAAATCTGAAAAAAACAATCTGAATTCGGAGATACATCTGGACTCAAGAATTTCAGATCAGGAGTTAGAGTTCAGTAGATACTCATTGAAACAAAAAACAAATGGACCTGGGACTGACTGATGAGTGCACATTTTCCTGTGGTCACCTCAGGCCATCCCTGGCTTTAGAGTCCTTTGAGCAATGACTATGAGCCCCTCTGTCATCTCATTAGCAAACTGAAGAGATAATACTCTAGGTCTCAGGTATTGCCTGTAGTACCTCGACTTCTTCCATCTTATATGGTCATGAATAGAAGTGAGCCCTGGCACTGAAATGCAAAATAGCTTGGCATCAAGAGCTAGAGTCCATTCAGAATGACTGAGTCCAGTGTGTGTGCAAAAATAGAAGGGGGTACAACATAAAAGACTGTATACTCCTATCCAAGTACTAGCCTGACCAGCCTGCTTAGCTTCCAAGATAAGATGAGGTTGGGTATTGGCCAGATGGCCACAATTAGTAGTGCCTGCCTGCAATCCCAGCACTCAGAAGGTGAAAGCAAGAGGATGAGAAGTTCAAAGTCATCCTGGGCTGCCTAAGCATGTTTGAGACTAAACTCCTGTTGCCAGCAAGTGGCCTTAAAAATACATAAGTGAGGTATCTTGGTGATTTGTAGATCCAGATCCTAACGAAACCAGGCAGAGAGAAGAGGTTTTTGTCATCCCCCAGCCATTCACACTCGGTTCTCGATTTACTTCAGAGGTCCCCTGATGCCACTGGGGTGCTAAGCTGACCAAGTTGCATTGGGAGAAAATAGGCCTACATTCCTTTTAAATAGAGGGTAAATGCAGTAATAAGTCATTTTTTTTCAAATTATTTTTTGTGAAAAGAAATAGATAATTTCTACAACAAAGTCGCCACTTTTTCTTCTCTGTTGTTTCAGGCACTCAGGGAGAAGGGACCTCTCAGGAGCCAAAGGATCAGCTATGAACAGCCCACCTGCAGCCCCTCCCATTGGTGTGATGAAGAAGTCCTGTCCTGTGAGTTCTGCAACTGGGATAAGTGTGTTCTAAGTAAAGAGCAAACGCCTGCTTGTTATGCCTCTCTTACTGTTTTCATCTAAGGTATCAACACGATGACTTGATGCTCACAGTGAAATGATTATTGCTCTTGGGAAAAGCTCAGAAATGGGGGTTTATGTAGTACAGGGGAAGAAAGTGCACACTCAACCTTTGGTAGGACAGTATTTAGTAATGGTTAGTCTCATTTCTTTAGCCTGAAAACTACATCTAGTTTGATACTAGCTTCAAAAGGACAGGATGTTGTTAAGTTCATTCATGTCACAAACATACACATGTGCATGTACGCGTGCGCCTGTGTGCCCACACACACACTCACTCACACACACAAATAAAACTAATAAAAAAACATAAATTCAACATTTACTTTCCACTCTCTGTCTAAACATGGCACTGTTGGTTAAAGGGATTGTTTGAGTAGGCTCTTTAATCTATGTAAAAATGAGCAAAATATTAGTTTTTAATGGGCCCTATTTGTTCTGCTGCCTAATAACCAAAAGCCATGGGGAAAGATTCTTCCCTACAGTCAAAGGCTTACCCCCACCTTGCCTGCTAATAAAGGCTTGTTCCCTCAGCAATCTGTTTTCTAAAGATTCTTGCGAATCTGCAAAGATCTGCACCTGAGCTTCCACCCAAAACCCTGACCTTCTTCCTCTGGAAAGGCATGGCCACTTTTATAAACATAAGCCCATTTTTATAGAGAAGCCAGACAAAGTTATAACACCATGGGAAATAATCAAACATGTTTACCATCCAGGACAGACTCACCATGGCTGATCTCCTGCCAAGCCACAGACCTTAATCTTCAAGTGGAACTTTGCTTACACAAGCAACATTTACTTTAAAATTCCAGAACTCGCAGGCATTTGCTCTGAAAAGTTTGTGTCTCTGAGATGTATAAAGTCTAACTGAATTTTTCCCTGAATCCCTGAGTCCTGAGCTTGTTGAGTCAGCAGATGAAAAATGGGAAAGAATCATATGCTCTGTCAATTAAGCCCAGGTTGAGCAGTGGATTCTCTCTGCAGACAGATAGAGTTCCTAATACGTGTGGCCCCAACATGTATTCTTGTCTCTGAGTCTGGTTTACCTCACTTACTATATCCTTCAATTGCACCCATTTTGCTATAGAGGACACGATTTTGCTTTTGAATAGTGATTGTGTTCGTGTGTGGTGTACACGCATGCATGCATGCATGTGTCTGTCTCACAAGTTCTTTGTCCGTTCATCTGTTGATGGCCACCTAGCCTGACTCAGTATGTTTGCTATCACAAATATCTCTTTGCTATGTTTATTTTCTTTGTCTACATACTCAATAGTAGAGTTGGTTGCTGGATCATATAATGGATCTATTTTTGGTTTGTTCAGAAACCTGTAGTTAAAAAAGCCAGCCGGGCAGGGTCCACCTTACTGGGAACCTAGGTTATCACTATGGGCCATGCGGTGATCTGTATTGCAGTCTGAAGCCACACTGATATCCACAGGCTGTGCTGCTACGAGGAGCCAAACTGACACGAGTGGTCTGGGCTGCCACCTGAGGCCATGATGATGTTTGGGTCTATGCTGCCACTGAGGACCATGTCTCGGTCTCAGGTCCTGCTGTGCCCTAGGTCTGTATTAATGGCCATGGCCAGTTACCACTGAAGACCTTGTGTATGTCCAGACTGTGCCACCTCCTGAGACCATGGTGATGTCCATGGTCCAGGATGCCTCTGACTGTCTCCTCTGAGTCCATGGTCCTACATGTTTGTGGTCTGTTCTGTTGCCAGAAACCATGTAGAGGCCCATGATCTGTGCTCCCTCTCACTGGGAAGTAACAGCCAACAAAGGTAACAGCCTAGGCAGACACTGAGTAGAACCTTCCAAAAGTGTTATGAGGATGATGAAGCGTGGCTCTCCACAACTAGTGGCTTCTGGTAAGGGTGCAGGAGGGGAAGAACTCAGCTCTATTTAAGGAGCCGGCCACTGAGATCTTGACTATGCTCCTGGGAGTATATAGATAACACAAACTAGACTTGGGGTTTTTTTTCTATTTTTTATTCTTATTTTTAATTTTTACTTTTTGGGGAAAAAGGGATGTCATAAGACATCATAAGAGGGGGGTCATAGAAAAACTGGTAGATGAATGTGATTGGGTGCATGATATGAAATTCCCAGAGAATCAATAAAAATGTTATGATGGGGGAAAAAAAGTTCCTAAATGGAAAAAAAATGGCTGCAGTAATTTATTTTCATATCAGCAGTATTTAAAAGTGCCTGCCTCCCCCATCTTCACCAGCATTGCTTTGTTGTTATTGTTGTTTTGTGGGTTTTGTTGGGGTTTTTTGTTTATTTATTTGTTTGTTTTCTTTCAGTAATAGGAAATCTAATTGGAAATAAATGGAAACTCATTCCAGTTTCTTTCTTATGTATTCATTTTATTTACTTTACATCCTTGTAGCCCCTTCCCTCTTCCCCTCCCCCCTTCTTTCTCTCCTTTTCCTCAGAGAAGGGGGGCTCCCTTTCCCATCCACTGCAGCTCATCAAGTTGTATCAGGATTGAGCATGTCCTCTTCCCCTGTTGCCTGGCAAGACAGTCCTGCCAGGGGAAAGTGATCAAAAAGCTTGCAAGTGAGTTATAGCTGGTTGTGATCCACCGTGTAGGTGCTGTAAATTGAACCTGTGTCCTTGCAAGGGTAGCAAGTCCTCTTAACCAATGAACTGTATCTCTAGCCCCTTGTAAATTAACTTTGAAGAACAAAGACAGAAAGGGGAAAACCAAAATGTCTACAACAAAGCATGACTGAACCAATGAGGAGGATGTGCACTTCCGGTCCCAGCTCTTCCACCAACCATCTGTGTGCTTACAGGATAGCCCCAGTCTCTTCCGGTCTGGTATCCTCACCAATTACATTGAGTTTATCATTAAGTTGTTTTAAAACCCTTCCAATTCTTTGATTCCAATTTCATTCTGAATCCTGGCTTTGCCAATCAGCTACCTATGTGACTTCATTTGAATGTCTCTATACAATAATTTCAATACCATAGGATAACAAATAACTACAATATATATAACTTGGCTATGTAACATAGCTATGGAAATCTACGATATGGAGATGGAACAGTATTTTCCAAACTGGATTTTTTAGAAAATGAAGTTCGTGGTAATGATTATTTACACTCTGATTTCTCTTTTCAGTCAACCCTTGTCTGTCATAAAATTAATTTTCTGCTCCATGGATTATCTGGAGAAATTCAGGCTTTTTGTCCCAACCCTACAATTAAGCCATGAATCATCCACAGTAACATTAAGCTAGTAAGTGTGGGAAATGTGAAGTGCTATGAAAAAGTATTTCCTGAAAGCTGCTTCTGCTGGAAAAATACATTTCATTAGCTTTTCTGTAAGAAAAAGAAGAAACAGTTATTGTAACATCCAACAGGCTCCTAAGTGGAAATGGTTTTCATTTGGATGACACTGTTTACTGACTGACATTTGAAGAATTTGAGAGTACTCTGAAGGGATTTCTCAATGCCTTTCTCCTTGACTGTGTGTAAATTCCAAACTTCAAGAATTTCCTAAATGACAAGCTTGATGGTTCTTACCTTTAAAACTCTAAGGGAGCTGGAGATGTGGTTCAATGTGGAGCACTTCCTATCCTGCCCCAACACTGTGTGGGCAGGGATCTCTAAGAGGAGGTACTTTCACATGGAGGTTTTATACACTTACCCTCTTAATACCAATTAATGTTAAAACTCTAGTTTGTGCCAGGTTATCTTAACAAGTTAAGAAGTCAATCATTCCTCTAAATAACAACTTATATGTGTGTATGTATAGATAGATATAGGTATATATAGGTACATACACATATATGCATACACAGAAAGAGAGAGAGAGATCTTTATATAGGTCAAGAGGCATTTCTTGTTTGTTGTGATACACTGCAAGCTACATACACAACCATACTAAAGTTAACTGTTCTGTATATAAAAAAATCTAGCAGTAGTTAAAATTACTTTATTGTTTAGATAAATGAAGTTGAAAAAACATGGTAGTTCAGGATCAACCATCTTAAAGAACCGAGTCTCAGAATTCAAGATTGTACTGTCGTTAATTCTAATCTCCTAATCCTATCTCCTACCATGTAGGGATGGGAAATTCTATCAATCCACCACTCTCAGAAATAGTCAAGCTCTAGTGCAAAAGATATGCCACCCACCTATCCATTCACCCATCCATCCATCTACTCATACATCCCCCACTCACCCATCCCTCTGTTTATCAAACAAACATTTATCATGAAAACAAGTATCATGAGCCAGGCACTATTTCAGATAAAGAGTATAGTTTAAAGAGTAAACAATAAACAGTAACAGGGAGCTACATAATTTATATAAGGTAGTTAGTGAAGAATTTTCTGAGAAGGTACGATTTGAGATTAGTCCTAAATAACAAGAGGTCAAACACACTCTACCATTTGGGAAAGATAAAAACTAAAAGTACAAAGCCCTAAAATAGGCTGAGATAGAATGTAGAGAATGAAGAAGAATGAGGACAAAGCCACAGCATTGGGCAAAGGCCAGCTAATGGAAGGCCACAGTCAGGAACTTGTGATGAAGAATTTTAATGGGAGATGATCTGATCTTCATTCTGCTGGGTAGAAAATGAATTGAGAGGTGAGAGAAAAAGTAAAATCATCTTGAAAGCTGTTGCAAGATCCTAAGCAGAAGTGATGGTGTATTTTGAAGAAAGTGTGGAAGACTGACTGTGGGAATGAGGGGGAAAGACCCTGCCTTGGTTTGGGTTGGTGTAAATGGAAAGATGGTGGTGGGATCTACTGAGAGGAAGCATGGTGGGGAAACTCAAGGTTATATATAGAACAGAGTGCATTTGAAAAGCCTGTTTGCTATCTAGACGAGTGAGCATGTTAACAGGGTATCTGTGTCTAAAACTCAATGAACAAGAGATTTGAGAGCCATTACTAACAAACATGAGCTTTCTTAGGAGGCAGCATGTAAAGAAAAGACAATGGGCATTGTGATCCCCCAGTTTTATAGGTTTACTCATTTCCTTGAAGAATTTTCTATTTCTGATCTGGAAGATTGTTAATGTTAATTTTACAAAACTGTGTGCACTTTGTATGTAAAACTCACAGGATGCCTTTTGTCATTTGATATTACAGACATTTTCTCTACATCTGGATCCAATAGAATGGAATGAATAATTTAATTATGCTTTTTTATAACTTTATCTTTTCAGCCCTTTGCTTTTATTTAATAATTTTATAATGCAACATCTACCAGAGAGAAATAAGACAAATAGATAAATGCTTATTTTCCCCATCTTTTTTTTTTAATCATTGTCTTTTCTTGATTGTAGTCAAATAAAATAAAATGCTGGCATGCTACCTTTTTCTCCATAATTGAGTGTAATCATGAAAAGCAACAGTTAGATGGTAACTATAGTGTAGTCTCAGAAGTTGTAATCAGAAGGAGGCATCATATGCCTATTCTACTCATATTAAAAACAAATACAACAGTTGGCAAAATATTTTGTGCTACACTTCCCCTTGGGGCAAGAAAGCCTTATCTTATTTTGATTTCACAGGACCCCACAGTTAAAAGGCTTTGGGCTTTTTAAAAGCCATTCAATTTTTAAATAGAACTTTTACTTTTAAAGTGTTGAAATTTTTAAAGGTTGTAGGGGTCTTTAAGTTATATTGTTTTTTATATTGTTATATTAACAGAAGATCTTGAGGATAAAGAAGAAAAGTTATGGTTTGATAGTGATGTATTTATGTCAAGTTGACAAGGAGTCAATTGTTCAGGTTAGTTTTTTTAGTCAACTTGAGAAAAGTTACAAAGGTTCTGGGAAAAGAGACCCTCAACTGAGAAAATGCTTCCAAAATGCAGGCAAATCTGTATGGTACCTTTCTTTCTTTCTTTCTTTCTTTCTTTCTTTCTTTCTTTCTTTCTTTCTTTCTTCCTTTCTTTCTTTCTTTCTTTCTTTCTTTCTTTGTATAGTTTTTCAAGACAGGGTTTCTCTGTTTAGTCTTGGCTGTCCTGGACTTGATTTGTAGGCCAGGTTGGCCCTCAAACTCACAGAGATTTGCCTGCCTCTGCCTCCCTGAGTGCTGAGATTAAAGGCGAGATCACCACACCTAGTTTGTGGAGCAGTTTCTTAATTAGTGATGGATATAGGAGGACTTAGCTTACTCTGGGTGGTCCTGTTCAGGGCAGGTGGTCCTAAGTTGCATAAAAACAAAGCTGCTGAATGAGCCATGAAGCCAGTGAGCAGCATTCCTCCATGGTCTCTGCTCAGTTCCTGATTCCAGGTTCCTGTTCTGTTTGAGTTCCAGTTCTTGCCTTGCCTTCCCTCAGTGATGAACTCTGTGCCCAGGAGTTGTTAAGTTAAAATGAACTCTTTTCCTTCCTAAGTTGCTCTTGGTCATTGTGTTGGCTACTTTTACATCAACTTGACACAAGCTGAAGTCATCTGAGAGAAGCTAATTACGAAAATGCCTCTATAAAATGAGGCTGTAGGCAAGGCTGTAGGGCATTCTCTTAATTAGTAATTGATGGGCCAGGGTCCAGCCCATTGTGGGTTCTATAAGAAAGCAGACTGAGCAAGCCAGTGAACTGAACTCCTCCATGGCCTCCACATCAAAGTTTCATGAGTTGTTCTGTGGCACCTGAAAGATAAGAGTGTTGAGATGATAGAGACAATAGAGGTCCGGCCTGTGAAGTTTCAGAAGGAAGCAAATTAGGGCCATTCATTATATTTTTACACACACACACACACACACACACACACACACACACACACACACGAGAATTTGTGGTTTCTGGCCAGCTGGGGCTGAAGAATATGCTGTGGTTAACAAAAGACTGGCACCACTAAAGTGAAACCTTTGCTTTTCTGAGACAATCGATGCTGGCTGGCTGGGGCTGAAATATCAGCTGTGATTAATAAGAGACAAACATCACTGAAGCAAATATGAGAAGCGTTTCCACAGGGCCAGTAGACAGCAGGGACTAGACTGCATCTCAGTCCGGCAGCCAAATCTGGTAATGTGTAAGAGGGCCCCATATGCTACTGGTTTTGGTGGCATGGAGGCTGTCGGATTGAAGGCATCATGGAAGAGATGGAGTTTGCCACCATATTGGAGTCCCTGAAGAGATCAGAAGGTACAGCCTCTGTTGCAGTAGAGATGCTCAGCATATTTGAGATGACAGGAGCATGCAGTGACCACCAAGGACAACAGTAGCTGTGGCATGGAGCTACCCTGAGCCTGTGAGACAAATTCTGAATCACAGAGCTGGAGAAATGGAGCTGTCTGAGCCCTTTGTGGCTCAGAAGATGAAGAGTAACTCCTAGACATCAGACACTGAAAGATTATTGTTGGATTTGAGTTTTCCTCTGACCTGTTTGTGACTGCATTCTCTTTTAATTCTTCTGGGATAAACAAAAAAGGAACACTTATGGTTTAATACTGGTTTATCTGTGTGCCAAGTTGGCAAGGATCTATTTGACTGTTTTGTTTTTTTGTTTGTTTGTTTGTTTGTTTGTCAACTTGACACAAGCTAGGGTCATCTGGAAAGTAAAAACCTTAATTGAGAAATTGCCTTCATCAGGCTTCCCATAGGCATATCTATTTGAAATCTGTCATGTTATAGGATCTACCAATAGAGCCTATTCTAACCTGTTGCTCGGTAGCATCACATTACACATTTATATCACTATTTACTTATTTTGAAAACTTCATGTACTATAGCTTTCTTCCCATTCCCATGAAGAAAACACACACATACACGCACAATTAGGCCTAACCCTCTGAGAAAATATAGTCAGACAAGAAAAATAATTGTCTACGATAGTGGATAGTGAGCCCTAAACTCTTAGACCCCACTCCCACAGTTTCTTATTGGTGCTACATTTTTAAAATCCTGCAGTGATTTTTGATATTCAAAGATTTGTGAACATTATTTAGGATTTAACTGCTGCCGCTGTCATGGCAAATAGCCTCACAACCAAGAGACACATGCTGGGAAAGGACAGAGATCATGCACAGCTAGGACAGGCATAAATCACACGAAGTCAAGCAATACGTGATCAGTAGGAGAGACAGGCTTCTGTATGACAAAATGGCGTCAGGGCAAGAACACAGTAACTACAGTGGCTCAGACCTACACCTTCCGCACGTGCAGAAGGAATCGGCCAGTACCCTGGATAGCTCCCACTTGGGAAAACCCATTCAAGCATGCCTGAAGTCTCTTTGTTGCAGACACCCAGGCTTGGCTGGGGATGTAGTTCTGAAGTAGAGCACTTGCTTTCCATAGGCTGTGCCTCCAGCATCACAGAGCAAGAAAAACGACGGGTTTGTATGATGAGCTCCACCCCATCATTTTTGGTTGGTCAAAAAGTTTATACATGTGCCAGATGAACCCTATAGAATAAGCAAATACTGCTTATTCTCCACCACCACGATGACCAGAACTTTTAAGCTCCAAAGTCTGACATCTGTGTGTTTGTGCTGCTAATTGTGGGGCAGAGGGCATGAGGGTTTCTCCTCCCTAGCTAAATGTCACAGTTTACCAGATCGTACCTCGGGGGATTCTTAACACTAGCCTAAATATTCAAAAGAGCTGCTAAGTGAAGAATCGATACAGATAAAGTGACATCAGGACTCTTAGCTGAGGATAATCGTTGACCATGAAAGAAATCATGATATTGGAGTAACTCAGAAGAAAATATGACACCTATTTTCACTATCCCCACAAAAGACAACAAAGAAGACACAACTTTTAAATGAGTAGTAATGTGGAGGCTTACAGTGGCAATGGTTTTATAATTAAGCATATCTCAGAATGCAGAACCGTAAACAGGAATGTATTGTGGAACAAAAATATTCATGATAGCTAGTCAAACATGGCCTTCTATGTCATTTTGGCTCTTTTTTTTTTTTTTTTTAGCACTCTGACCCATACTTGGTCCAGGGCAAGGCCCAGCACATGTGGCAACTATTTTCATTTTTTTTAAATTTTTTATTTAACTTTTATTAATTACACTTTATTCATTTTTTATCCCCCATAAGCCCCTCCCTCTGACCCTCCCAATCCCACCCTCCCTCCCCTTTCTGCATGCATGCTTCTCCCCAAGTCCACTAATAGGGGAGGTTCTCCTCTCCTTCTTTCTGATCTTAGTCTATCAGTTCTCATCAGAAGTGGCTGCATTGTCATCTTCTGTGGCCTGGTAAGGCTGCTCCTCCCTTGGGGGCTATAGGACTATTTAATTGATTTACCTGGTCCTGATTCAGCTTTGGTAAGTGGAATCGATCAAGAAAATTGTCCATTTCATTTCGATTTTTAAATTTTGTTGCATATAGACTTTTGAAGTAAGTCCTAACGATTGTTTGGATTTCCTTAGTGTCTGTAGTTATGTCCCCCTTTTCATTTCTGATTTTGTTTATTTGGATGGTGTCTGCCTTTTAGTTAGCTTGGCTAAGGGTTTGTCGATCTTGTTGATCTTCTCAAAGAACCAGCTCTTGGTTTCATTGATTCTTTGAATTGTTTTATTTGTTTCTAATTGATTGATTTCAGCCCTGAGTTTGATTATTTCTAGCCATCTATTCCTTTTTGGTGTGTCTGCTTCTTCTTTTTCTAGAGTTTTTAAGTGAGCCATTAAGTTGCTTGAATGAGCTGTCTTGAATTTCTTCTTGAAGGCACTTAGTGCTATGAACTTTCCTCTTAGCACTGCTTTCATTGTGTCCCACAGGTTTACGTATGTTGTGTCTTTGTTTTCATTGAGTTCTAGGAAGGCTTTAATTTCTTTCTTTATTTCTTCCCTGACCCAGCTCTCATTTAGTAGCAAATTGTTCAGTTTCCATGTGTGTGTAGGCTTTTTGTTATTTCTGGTGTTGTTGAGGTCCAGCTTTATTCCATTTTGGCTCTTTTAATAGGTTTACTTTAACCTGCAATCAGCAAACATGAGACAAATTGGGTTATTAGTTCCAAGGACCTGTAGACCTAGACTTCATGAAAAGTCTAAAGCAATAACTGCTACATGGAATTTAGCTTGGAGAGAGTGAATTGATTTCTTTGGAAATGCTTAATTTAGATGAAATGGTAATTTGCCTAGGTAGTTACAATATAAGAAGTTTTCAAAAGGACCAAGAAAGTGTATTTATAACACTTCTTTTAAAAAGAGCAAAAACAATAAACAACAAACAAAAATAATGACAAGCAGACCAGCAAGAAGTACATTTCCTCAGCCGTATTCTTTCCCTACTGCTATCCCATTAGAACAAAAGCCCAGAGGCTTTACCTCAAATAGAAGGAAATTAAGTGAAGAATAAGAATTTCGGTATTTGGTCCGGGACTTTATTTCTTTCTACATGCATTGTGAATCAACATCACATGGCACCATCTTCATGTTTATGTCATGGTGACCGAACAGCCGACAAAAACAGTGTAAGGACAGAGAAGTTAGTTTTTATTCCCTTCCCAGGGAATACAGTCCACTGTGTCGGGGAAAGGCACGGCAGCAGGAGCCTGGCATAGCTAGCCACATCTTGGCAGACTAGGAATCAGAGCTCTCATGCCATAAGTAGGTCCAGCCTGTAATCCTAAAGGCCCACGCTTAGGGGCTCACTTTCAAATGCATGCTCCCTAGCACCCAAATGGCCTGCAAACTTCCAAAACATCACCCTCTACTGGTCCATGTGTTTGGACACTTCAGCCAGTGGAAGATGTTTCACATTCAAATGCTAATAACTAGATTGAAATGAGCTTATCTATTAACACAAATATAAATCCACTCTTACCTTGTCTGAAAACACTCAGAGATGTATGTTTCAAAAGTGACAAGAGAGACCCTGAACTGACAGCTCTCAAGGGAAACTCCATGTGTCTCTGTTGTCTGCATTGTTGAAAGAAGGAAAAGGACTTGGGTTTTCTATACAAGATTAGTTTGTGGCAACTGGTCTTTCGCTCCTAACTAGCTTATCCATGCTTTCCAGCAGTCTTCCTTCACTAATTTGATTAGCACCTTGGACTTATTTGCTATTTAGAGAGAAACACTAACCTAGTGCTCTCATAATCTTTGCAGATATTTTCACATCTTAGTTACAGTATAATTATAAAAGGGCTTATTTTTTAATGTCTCTTTGAGATTCTAATCCTGTTCTCAAGGTGGCTATCTTGAATTCCATCACAGCATCCATCAACAGTTTCCAGGAATGCAGTGGTTAATATCATCCTGGGCTGGTATTATGTGGAAACCATCACTTCACAGCAATTTTCCCCAAAGAGTAGCCTGCAAATAGCTGCATCCAAGTCACCTATAATTCTCATTGTATGTGCAGGCTCTTGGGCACTACTGCAAGTGAATAAGGGATCAGTGCTTTTTGAGAGCAGAGCCTGAAAAACCAACTGTGCACATAGCTCCCAGGTGAGCCCCACTGATCAGCAAGAAAAATTGACTTGTCCTAGCTCATTTTACCATTCTTTAATAGCATTAAGCAAGAACATATTCAAAGCTATACTTAAATTCTGGCTTCCTTAGCTTTTCATCTTTTTAATAAATATTCATTTCATCATCACTGGAATCAAGTCCCCTGGCTCAACTTCTTGAGGAACATCAGAGGGAAAGATTTCAAATATCTTCATTAGAAACATAGAAAGATTTTTTTTTAAACCTTTGGTAGAAACAACTATACTTCCAGTATGGACAGAAAACAACAAATAACTTTATAACTAATTGCTCAATTGCAATTTGACACTATAGAAGGTGTTAATACCAAGAACACCAACTCGCCCTAGAGCCTCCAGGCTCCTGCCCCATGTAAGAAGGGATGGCAAAATGAGCATCTTCCAATGGTTAGAGGAGAGCCATCTAGGAATAAGAGAACTCCAGGTAGAGAAAACATGAGATCAAGAACTAGGCTGATAACTACATCAGTGACAGTACTACAGTTCAGGGCAGCGCAAGGCCGGGCAAGGCAAGGAAGGGAAGGGAAGAGTTGGTGGGACAGATGACCTGAGTGTTCTGAGTTCTGTAGAGGATTTTTGGTTTTATTCTGAGAACAATATGATTCTTTCACTCCCACTTCCCTCCCTCTTCTTCTCTATGTCCCTCCCCCAGTCCAATAATAGGGGAGGTCCTCCTCCCCTTCCATCTGATGCTAGTCTATCAGGTCTCATTAGGACTGGCTGCATTGTCTTCCTCTGTGGACTGCTAAGGCTGCTCCCCTCTCAGGGGGAGGTGATCAAAGAGCCAGCCACTGAGTTCATGTCAGAGACAGTCCCTGTTCCCATTATTGGGGAATCCTCCTGGACTCTGAGCTGCTGTGGGCTACATGTGTGCAGGGGTTCTAGGTTATTTCCATGCATGGTCCTACGTTGTAGTATCAGTCTCAGAAAAGACCCCTTGCCCAGAATTTTTGGTTCTGTTGCTCTCCTTGTAGAATTACTGTTTCCTCTAGGTATTTCTATCTCCCCCTTCTTTCATGAGATTCCCTGCACTCTGCCCAAAGTTTGGCTATGAGTCTCAGCATCTGCTTTGAATACCCTTCTGGGTAGAGTCTTTCAGAGACCTTCTGTGGTAGGCTCCTGTCCTGTTTCCTGTTTTCTCCCTCTTCTGATGTCCATCCCATTTGCCTTTGTGAGGATTGATCATCTTACCCAGGGTCCTCCTTGCTTAGCTTCCTTAAGGTGTACAGATTTTAGTATGTTTATCCTATGTTAAATGTCTAATGTCCACTTATAAGTGAGTATATACTCACTTATATATGTGTGTGTCTTTCTGCTTCTGGGATATCTGCTGTCTCTCAGAGAATTTTAAATACATTTGCTGTGTCTGTCAGTTCTGCAACTGTGGAAGGCAGGACACGGAACAGGCCTGGCCAGAACACAGAGGTGGGTTAGGCAGGATTTTGCCTAGTAAAAACTGGGAAAGAAAAAAAGAAAAAAAGAACTATGCAACAGAAATACAGGTTCAAGTGAGGATATCTCCATTATAACTGGTGAAGAACATTCTAAAGACTGTTAAAAATCTCAGCTACTTAATTTTGCCACTTCAAAAATAAGCCTAATAAATTATATAATGAGTGGCAGCCATTCAAGTGAATGAAACTAAAAACACAAAATGTACTCCCAAAATCATCCATTCTGCCCTGTAGCACAACACTTGTGCAGTTTGTAAGATCAGCGCTCTGCTTCTCAGAGAGAAGGTGGAATTGGCTAAGCCCCTTACAGGCCACACCCATTCCTACTAATGGGTGAGTTGTAATCACAGTGGAGTTGAGGAACACAGTTCTCCAACCTTGTAGCCTGTTATTCTATAGAGTTAAATACAAGTTTAAGTCAAAAGTCATTGTGTCATTTTAGAAGAACTGTAAGCCATCATTTTAACAAAACTACATAGTAAATCATAATATATAGAAGGGTGCTTCAAAGGAAAGAACATAAGATAAATTTGGAGTGTAAGTCAGTTTCTACTTTTTTATCCTGTACTGTAATAAACAACAAAGACCTTCAATTTCCGCCCCAGCACATGGAAAACACATTGGAACCTTTAACTCAGAGTCTATGATGCAATCACTGTATTTTGAAAACACTGTCAACTATCATTGGCATGCATTAATGACAGAGGACTTCTAAAGACAGAGTTCCAAACTTAACCTCATTTCTGTGAATGCCACTAAACCAAAACCTCGAAGATCCAACTAAATCTGAGAAAAGTTCATTCAGCAAACCTATAACGTGAACAAGATTGGAAAATGAAGGGGCAAGAAATCATAAAATGTGAGCTAGCTGAAGAGAGGCCACTGAGAAGAAATTGAGTATGCTTTTCTTGAGTGTCTTGTTTATTTAAGCAGCTGAGTCAGGCAAGTCTCTAATAAGGTTCATGCATATTTGAGGACATACACGTACTCTTGTTGTCATAGCCATGTAATTTGTTGTTTGGATTAATTATGTATGCATAATATAGACCCAAGTATATATAAACATATTCATATAATTGGCCATCGATATCCATGAGTTTTATGTCCAAAGATTTAATAAACCTCAGATTAAGAACATTTGGAAAAAAGGGACACCTAAACTGAATACGTAATTATTCCACAAACAATGTAGTAACACTATTTACATAGCATTTATGTTGTGTTAGGTGTAATAAATAGTCTACACATGATTTAAAGTACACACGAAGTTGTACAAAAGTTATATGCAAATATTAGGCTGTAGAAGGAATCTCTCGTGTATTGTATAAATGCAACAACTGTCAATTTAAAAACCTCCAGTAGGCAGAAAAAAATTCTGGGATAGAGCCAGGCAAGGGAAGATACAGCTTGCAAGATGTGAGGATGACGGATGTATGGTGCCTGAGCTCCGGTAACCAGCCATATGTCAGAATTAAGATTAGTATGATGGGTTAATTTAAGCTTTGAGCTAGACAGAGAAGAGCCTAGCTCTATGGCCTAGGTGTATAATGTTTAATGAGTCTCATGAGTCGATATTCTAGGAGCTAAAGAACAGGAGGAAAAACCAACAACAACATAATGGCGCTCTGCTACTACATGAGGCTACCTTATATAAAGAATTCGAATATCATGAATTTTGATATTTGAATAGTGTCTAGGAATTCATCCTTTGGTGAATGATCATGGATAAAAGACTGTGAATGTACATACACGCACATACACACACAAACACACACACACACATGTATGTGTTTATAACTGTCATGAATACCACAAAGAAATCAACAGTTTTTCAAGAATTAGACAACACAGCATAGTTGTAGAAAACTTACCTAGACATAATTGAACCTTCTATTTTTGTTTTAAATTTAGATATGGTTTAAAAATGGCATTCAATTGTTTGAATCACAACATACACATATTCTTGTAACCATAACCTTAACCAGGATCTCAAATGACCTCAAAACTCCCAAGACTTCCTCCTAGTTGACCCTTCTTCAGTCAAAACCACAAGCCTTCAACCATGACAAACACTGATATTTTTTACTTTCCTCTGCATTTTATGCAGTATTTGATGTTGTGTAAGGGTCTCATGCAGTATGCAATCTTTTTAATCTGCTTATCCCTTCTGGTACAATGGCCTTGAGCTTCATCTTTATTGTTACATATATCTTATTCTCATGAGTACCTAAGTGGTGTTTTACAGCCTGTCATGTAACTGATGTGAACATTTATACATAAAGGAACACACATGTACAAAGCATAAGAGATATTAATAATTGGCTCTCTAACACAACATGCTCATTTTTTATGTGACCTCTGTATCAGCCATCTTCTTGGCCATTCTTTTTTCTTTTCCCAGCATCTATATCAAACAACTCACGACCACTTGTAACTCCAGCTCTAGGGGATTAGATGCCCTCTTCTGGTTCTGTGGGTACCCACATGCAACATACACATACACATACACACATGCAAACTAAATATTTTTAAATGCCATTTTAGTCTAGCCACTATAGAAATGAGCAGGCAGTTTCCTTAAAGGAATAAAATAATGGAACTATCATATGATCCAACTATCCCAATCCTATGTATAAAGTCAAATCAATCAATAGACTAGTGACAACTGCACACCTGTGTTTATTGTAACAGTATTCCCAATAGCCACATTGTAGAATTAACCTAGAGGCCTAGAGGACATGATGGGTGGTCTTGACGGTCAGCTTGAGTGGATTAAGAGAACCTCAGGACTGATAAAGTGCAGCTGTGTTGTCTCTGAATCCACTTATAAAGAGAACTAACCTGTGGGACAGTGATTGGACACAGAAAGACCTGCTCTGGATTTGGGTGATTCCTTGCAACAGACAACCTGAATAAAAAAGAAGTCCAAGAGAATGCAAGTGATGGCAAAGGTGGTACGACAGCTAGAGGGTAAGGGAGACCCTGTGCCAGGCTGGTCCTCTCTGTGAGTGCATCACAGTCACCAAATCCAGAAGGTGAATACCCCTTCCAGTGGGACTCCAGCAGGGGCACATGCTGCCACTTCTAGGCCAACTTCCTCCCAGAGCCAGAAAACAGGATTGATGACATTAGTTCAAAGAAACAGCCCAAATTCTAAGTACCCTTCATGCAGAGCGGAGAAGCTGAGGGGCAGGCATCTATTGCAGGCTCTTTGGCTTTTTGAACGCCATCATCTTCTGCGTGGCAACTGGCTATGAGAAGACATTCAAGAACACACCGAAAAAAGATGCATGCTCCCTCCCCAAGGCCTCCTCCTGGCTGACTCTGTTGAAGGAAGATTTCCTGGTACTGAAATTACCACCTGTGAAGACAAAGCTGTGAGTAGTAGAAGATAAGCCTTAGAATTGAAGATCCCTCCTTGAAGTAGGATCTTCATTCATCCATTGATGGAAGGGGGTCCCTACTTCCTCTCTAGAGTATTGTTCCCTTGTATCTGTTGCCAGAGCCACAGTACCATGTGCCGCAGGAACTGTCTGAAGTTCCTCACCTGGGTTAACATCTGACCACTCTGCATCTGCTTTCTGTCTCCAGATTGTCTAGTTTGCCATAATTATTTGATTTTTTTTTAAATCCACAACGAAATATTTCAGTTTTCTGAATTCAAAGCCATTTTAAAAATATGCAGCTGGTCAGCCCAGGGCAGCTTATTTCTTGCCTCCCATTTGTATCACTCATCTTCTTTACCCCTGGGCATGGTTTCCTAGTGGTTTCAAACTCCGTGTCTATCTTGTCTCAGTTATTTAAATTAGTAAAAGGTTTTCTCCAGGTGAGGGGTATGTTGTGCCAGTGGTTTGGCTAATGCATCTCTCAGATTTCAAATAACTGCCATTTTTGTCATGATTGTACATTAGGATTTATTCCTGCTATTCAGTTTCTTAAACTGAAGCTCACCAGGCAATAATGGATAATGTTATTCACTTTATTATTGTACTTACTCTTTAGTAAAACTGTAGTAATGATATTCGAGTTATTTTTTAGAGATTTTAAAATTTTTAAAGATTTATTTTTATTTTATGCTTGTAGGTGTTTTGCCTACATGTATGTCTGTGCCCCCACGTTCATGTCTGGTATCTGTAATAGGCATTGGGTCCCCTGGAACTGGAGTTAAAGAGAGACATGAGCTGCCATGCAGATGCTGGGACTTAAACCTAGGTCTCCTGGAAGAGCCATCAGTGCTCCCATCTGGTCCTCTTTGGGACTTTTTATGTTAGTGTGCAATTCCTCAAAATGTTGGGAAAACATGATGCTCACTGTGCAAATAAGTAAATGCAATGAGGGTGTTTAGTCATCAGAGACACACATGTACCTGCTCTGCCCAAAGTGTGAAGTCAGCAATGTCATTGGTATTCTAACTACAGTAGGGTCATAAATACAACGTAGGAGACAAATTTGAGAGGAATAATACTGTATCTTTCTATCTTTTAAATTTTTATTTCTATCTTTTAAATTCTATTTTATGTGTTGTATACATGTGTGTCTCTGAGAGTGTGTATGTGCACTGTGTGCATGCATGAACCTGCAGACGTCAGAAAACAGCATTGGATCCCCTAGAACTGAAGTTACTCACAGCTGTGAGCTGTGGGCACTGGGAAGTGAAGCCAGGCCATCTGCAAGGGTAGTCAGTGCCCTTAACCACCAAGCCATCTCTCCAGACCCAAGTATCTTGCTAATTTTTTAACCCTACTGACAAGTTTTATGATTCATAAATTCCTCACCTACAATAGTCAGGGCAAAAAAAAAATCTTTTGATTGCTTCAAACAAAGTTAGTTGTGGCCCCACATTTACCTTGCAGGTTTGAGTTGTTATTTTCAGCCCTTCTCCCCTTCCCCGTACCCCTTATTAAAAATAGATTCTGTTCTCATACAATACATTCTGATTACAACTTCCCCTCCCTCTACTCCTCCAATCCAAATCCACACCTCTTGTCTCTCATTAGAAAAGATGAGGCATCCAAGAAATAACAACATAACATTGCCATATAAAATATCGTAAGAGAAAACAAGAACCACCACATCAAGGCTAGACAAGGAAAACCAACCGAAGGGAAAGATCCAAGAGAAGGCATAAGCCTCAGAGTCCCTCTTGTTCACACACTCAGAATTCCCACAAAAATACTAAGTTGAGAGCTATAATATGTAGACAGAGGACCCAGGGCAGACCTGCGCAGGCCCTGTGATTTTTGCCTCAGCCTCTGTGAGTTCATATGATCTTTTCTCAGTTGATTTAGAAGACCTTGTTCTCCTGATATCCTCCTTCCCCTCTAACTCTTACACTTTTTCTGTCTCCTTTTCTGTGGGGTTCCATACAAACTCTGAAGGGAGAGATTTGATGGAGACATCCAATTTATAGCTGTATGTTCTAAGGTCTCTCTCTCTCTCTCTCCACACACATATATATAAAGCAAATAACCCAATTTTTTAAATGGGGCACAGATCTAAGCAGAGAATTCTCAGTAGAGAAAACTCAAATGGCTGAGAAACATTTTAAGAAATGTTCAACATTCTTAGCCATTAAGGAAATGGGAATCAAAACTGCTTTGAGATTCCATCTTATATGTGCCAGAATTTCTAAGATCAATAACACAATTGACAGCTCATGTCGGTGAGGATGTGGAATAAGGGGAACATTCATCCATTCCTGGTGCAAGTGCAAACTTGCACAGCCACTTTAGAAATCAGTGTGGCAGTTCCTCAGAAAGATGCAAATTGATTTTCCTCAGGATCTTTTACATATATCCAAAGTATGCTTTTTCCTAACATAAGAACACTTGCTTAGCTGTGTGCATTATTGCTCTACTTGTCATAGCCAGAAATTGGAAACAATCTAGATGTCCTTCAATAGAACGGAGTATCACTCAGATGTTTAAAAAAAAATGACATCATGAAATTTGCAGGTAAATAGATGGAACTAGAAAAAAATCATCTTGAGTGAGGTAAGCCATACCCCAAACATAAATATGGTAAGTATTCACTTACATGTGGATATTAGCCATTAAATAAATGATAACCAGCTATGATCTATAGCCCCAGAAAGGTTAGATATAGAGGAAGTGTCTAAGGGTGGACACATAGATATCTCTGGGAGGGAAAAATAAAATAGACTTAATGGGTGTACTGGGGAGGAGGGAATGGGATAGTCAGGTAGGCATGGGGGCGAAGTGGGTTAAGGGGAGGAATATGGGGAGAGAGAGCTAGAACTGAGGAGTATTTGAGGGGTACTATGAAAACCAACTGCAGTGGAAACTTCCTAAAATATATGAAGGTGATCCCAATGAAGTCTCCAAATAACAGAGCAGATGGAGTACCAACTGGACATCTCTTGTCACCAAAGAAACTTCCAGGACCAGGACTGGGATACATCCAATTGATTTGTTAGTCAAATGGGTCCCATGGAAATCCACAAATAACCCAGATTGTTGCCAAGACAACAGGTTACTCTTCACAAACATGTAGCAAGGCCCCTTTGATGAAGACAACTCCCACACAACTTATTAAACATGGATAGGTCAAGCTGGTGCCTACATAGAACCTTCACTCCTGTGTCCTAGTGTCTTTTGTTGGGAAGGTACTATGCAGGCTACCAAAGGAAAAACATAAACACTAAACTCCAACCCAGCCATAAACCCTTTGACCTGCAACGCTATTCTGCCAACAAAATGTGCAAGAGCAATGGCTGCAGAAAGCTTGTGAGAGTAACCAACCAACCTATAATTGACTTAAGGCCCACTCCATGAGACAGAGCCCATACCCAACTCTGATTATGTAACTAAGAACCAGAGGCTACGTAGCCCGGAGACCCAGGGTAAAACACTACTGTTCTTTAAAAAAACAAAAGCAACAAAACAAAATAAAACAAACTGTTGGTTGTATTGATGCTTAGTTTTTATGCTAATTACTGTCCCTCAAGATACTGGTTACACCTATCCCTGTTTTGTAAGCCTTCCTAAGACATTATACCTGATCAGTTGGTTAAATGGCCTATGCCTATTCAGCAGGGCAGAATGGGAAGCATGGCTAAGGTTCCTGGGCCTTTGAGGACAGGAGAATCATGGGAAAGAGACAGACAGGAAGAGAGGAGAAAGGAGGACCATGATGGGTTAGCATGGAGAAGGAACCATGTGGGCCAGGAGCAAGGGCTCCAATAATGGCATGAAAAGGCCCAGATGAAGAATACAAGCAAGTGTTTGTAAGATTATAGATGTAAGATAGCCCAGATAAGGATGGATAAGGTGATGATATCGGATGGGGGATGGGAGATGAATGGTGAGGTTACTGAAATTGCATAGGTAGAAATATCTGCCCGGCCCAAGGTAATAAATAAGGTTGTATTAAAATATAACAGGTTTCTGTGTTTTATTTTATTGATAGCAGGTTAGATAATACTGCCCTGATATTAATAGGGCAAATAATGAATTTATAGCCCCACACTCATTTTTAATTACTACTACAAGAATAACAAAACCTGATGGCAATAGAGTAACTCCTGATGACATTTTGCTCTACTTAGATCAGCGCATGTTCAGCATTTTTAGAGCAGCCTCCTGCAGCAGATGGGAACAAATGCACAGATCCAGTTCTTTTATCTGTATGTGCTTGCTATTGGAATTTCCAATGCTTTTATTTTGGGGGATTTGAAAGTGTTTGGGAGAAAGGTGAGAGATGTATTGGGTAAAACTGAAGCTGTTAAAGGTTTAACTTCCAAAGATGTTGCAGGTGCAAATACAGGATTTAATCTTATATATTTAATTTGCTTCCTGGGTCTTGTAGTTATCCAGTAAGTTCCCGAGGCGTGCGTAATAATTTAATTGCAGAACTCATTTACTTTAAACTCATATACTTTACTTTATAGTATCTGTCTAACTTTTAAACCCATTGCAAAAACATTGCTGAAATATCAGCACATTAGTTAAAACTTTGTTCTTAAACAAACACAAATTTCAAGGCAAAGCAGGAGTACCTGCCATGCCTTCTTTCTGAGCAAATGTCTCTCTTGAGGAAGCTGGGATCCTCCCCTGACATCACACTCAAGATTCTTCAGATTTCAACTTGGGCTCAGGTCAGTGACTCTCTGGGGTCTCCCAAGTTGAGATTCCTGGCTGGGGAGCTGCCTGTCTGTCAGCCTCACCAGCAAGCGAATGGCTGTTGTTGGATTATCCAGCTCCTGTCCTGTTATCTAAACTAATAATCCCCAGGAAGTAGTTTTGTTTCCTGTCTCTGTGGGGAAATATCTTAACAAACTCAACCTAAAGGAGAAAGGGTTAGTTTTAGCCCACAGCTGCAGGGTATCGTCCATCAGAGCAGAAAAGTCACAGGGGCAGGAGCTTGAGAGACTGGCCACACTACATCCACCGGCAGGAGCAGAGAACAAAGATTTAAGACATACATGGTAGCTGGTGTTCAGCCCACCTTCCCTACTCTTAAAAAGACTTATTTCTTTTTATTGTAAATACATTGTTAGTGTTTACATGTATGTATGTGTACCATGTGCCTGCCTGGTACCCCGAGACCAAAAGAGGACATCAGGGTCCCTGGTACTTGAGTTGCACGTGGTCATGAGCCTCTGCAAGCAGCAAATATTAAAAAGATTTATTTATTTTTACTTCATGTGTATGTTTGCATTCATGTATGTATGTGTACCTAGTGCTCATAGAGGCCAGAAGAGGATGTTGGATTCCTACAACTGGGGTTATGGATGAGTGCAAGACTTCATGTAGTGATAGAAACTGAACCCTAGTCAGATTCTGTAGGCTTAGATTTTTACCTACTTTATTTAGGACTCTTAAGCACTTTTATCTTCCTTTCAAACTCTCCCCCTTCCCCACCCTGCAACCTTAGGTAGGAGATTAGTAGGGAAAAGGCTGTAGTCTTCCTTTATCTACTTCCTGCTGATTACCATCTATCGGATTGTTAGGGGCTCACCAGGCTCAGTTGTCAAGATAGGAGCAGTCCAATCCAAAGGCCAACACGAAGTCAGCAAAAGCCATGAGACTCGGTTGGATTGCCCGGAGAAGCTCTCTGGACGATTTGTCTCTGCGAAGGCAAGAGTCAAAGCACGGAGATCAGCCCAGCCATGTCAATCCAAAAAGTGATGTCTCACTGCATGTGGACCTGTATGTATGTCCTCTCCTCAAAGCCCACCCACGGATGCTCTCTGCTGGCCAAAATCACACCCCTTCCTCATGGGAGCTCACAACAAAATATCACATGCCCAGCTTGCAGCAAAACATCATATGACAAAACTGAGTCCAGAAACTTCCACTTCAAGGTCCAGTTATAAGGGCGGCCAGTCCTCTCGTCCACGGAGCCACCTCCCCAGTCTTCTCCACTCTTCTCCATCTAGGATCTTCTTCCTGGGAAGCAGGGCCACCACCAGCGGTGGGTCTTCCCGAAACACTTAAGTTAAACACCATAGAAATGTCCAGTACCACACTGGGGCTTCCGTCCTCAGTGACTCCAGATGTGTCACACTGGTAACTTAAAACCACCTGTCACACCTAGGCCTGGAGTGGTTTCTATCTCACCCAAGAGGAGGGAACCTTGTAACCACCTTCCGTGTGCTTTCAGAGGACAGACATGGCTCACGTTTTTTATATAAATTTTTATTTTTTATATTAATTACAGTTTATTCACTTTGTATCCCAGCTGTAGCCCCCTCCCACTTTCCCTCCCAATTCCACCCTCCCTTCCTCATCTCTGCTCAATTTCCTCTCCAAGTCCATTGATAGGGGAGGTCCTCCTCCCCTTCCATCTGATCCTAGCCTATCAGGTCTCATCAAGACTGTCATTCATAGTCTTCTTCTGTGGCCTGGTATTATACCCAGTTCGCAAGCCCCCAAAAGATCTATAGGAATCGATTCCATTGCAAAACACATGAGGGTCTTTTTATTGTAAATTACAAGCTGCAGCTTGGGCCTACACAGCCCCACTGCCGAGGCGGTGGGAGCTGAGCGCCCCATCCCCAGGTTAGTTGGGTGATTTATAGATTCTGGTCCCTCCCAGCATACCCAAGGCAGGGGCAATTCCTGCCTGGCAAGCATCTATTGGTCAAGATGCTACATTTTGAATCGATTGGCTATAGGAAGGTTCCCAGACCATTGACCATGACCAGGTGTCCCTCCCTAGGGGGAGGGTCCAGTTTCCTAGCAACCGTATCTCTAGTGGGTGAGGAAAGAATGCAGTGAGGTAGCTCTCCCCTCAGGGCATTACTAACTTTTTACCACACCTACTCTAGGTTTTAACGATAGCTGCTACTTTACCCTTTGGTCTCTCACTGGTAAGGCTGCACCCCACCCCCCAGGGGGAGGTGATCAAAGAGCCAGCCAGTGAGTTCATGTCAGAGACAGTCCCTGTTCCTCTTACTAGGGAACCCACTTGGACACTGAGCTGACATGGGCTACATCTGTACAGGGGTTCTAGGTTATCTCCATGAATGCTCCTTGGTTGCAGTATCAGTGTCAGAAAAGACCCCTGTGCCCAGATTTTTTTGGTTCTGTTGCTCTCCTTGTGGAGCTCCTGTCCTTTCCAGGTCCCACTATCTCCCCCGTTCTTTCACAGGATTCCCTGCATTCTACCCAAAGTTTGGTTAAGAGTCTCAGCATCTGCTTTGATACACTGTTGGGTAGAGTCTTTCAGAGGCCCTCTGTGGTAGGCTCCTGTCCTCTTTCCTGTTTTCTCCTTCTTCCAATGTCCATCCTGTTTGTCTTTCTGAGTGAGGACTGATCATCTTACCCAGGGACCTCCTTCTTGCTTAGCTTCTTTAAGTGTGCAGATTTTAGTATGTTTATCCTATATTATGTCTAGTATCCACTTATAACTGAATATATACCATGTGTGTCTTTCTCACTCAGGATGATCTTTTCTAGATCCCACCATTTGCCTGCATATTTCATGATTTCCTTGTTTTTAATTGCTGAGTAGTAATCCATTGTGTAAATGTACCATAATTTCTATACCCTTTCCTCCATTGAGGGACATCTGGGTTGTTTCCAGCTTCTGGCTATTACAAATAAAGCTGCTAAGAACATGATTGAACCAATGTCCTTGTTGTATACTTGTGCATAATTTGGATATATGCCTAAGAGTGGTATAGCTGGATCTTGAGGAAGCGCTATTCGGAATTGATTTCCAAAGTGGTTGTACAAGTTAACATTTCCACCAGCAGTGGAGGAGGGTTCCCCTTTCTCCACATCCTCTCCAGCATGTGTTGTCACTTGAGTTTTTTATCTTAGCCATTCTGATGGGTGTAAGGTGAAATCTAAGGGTTGTTTTGATTTGCAACTCCCTGATGACTAAGGAAGTTGAGTATTTCTTTAAGTGTTTCTCTGCCATTTAATATTCCTCTACAGAGAATTCTCTGTTTAGCTCTATAACCCTTTTTTTTTTAAATTGGATTACTTGATTTGTTACTTTTTAACTTCTTGAGTTCTTTACATATTCTGGATATTGGCCCTCTGTCAGATATAGGGTTGGTGAAGATCCTTTCCCAGTCTGAAGGCTGTCATTTTGTTCTGACAACAGTGTCCTTTGCTTTACAGAGCTTTTCAGTTTCATGGGGTCCCATTTATTGATTGTTGATCTTAGAGCCTGTGCTGTTGGTGTTCTGTTCAGGAAGTTTTCTCCTGTTCATGGCTCACCTTTTTAAAACACGGAACATACACCAGAGCACATCCAGCAATTAGTAAAATAATCTTGGAAGGTTATATTACAAGTAGATGTCTGGCCCGAGATTCTAGGGCTTAAAAGAGAGAAAAGAGTAGACACATAAAAATTGACTGAAAAAAGAAAATTTTGGTCTGACCAGTACATATAATAGAAGTTATTTTTCTGAGTTACAATTTAAATTATATATATGGTATAAAGGCCACATAAGTAGCTATTTCTAGAAGAAAATAAAAAACTAAAGTAGCAACAAGATTATTCAAAGGCTACTGGTATTTTGTCTTCTGTTAAGTAAGAAAGCTCCTTATCTCCTCCTGAGCCCCATATGCCCTCCTAATGACTCAGAGCAGTTTTCTTTGCTGGAATGACTCATAGAAGCTGGGTCGTAAGAGAAGTAGAAAGATGGCTGTATTTTATCTTCCAAAACACCAAGTAGCAATTGGTCACTAAAAGCTGTGAATCACCCCCTCTCATGAGAACATGATTCTTGGTCCTTTCGTGACTGTGGTCCTTTATAAGCACCACACAGATGGGATGGCCTCGTAAGTCTTCTCTTGTCTGGGTTCACTGAAACCCTCCCTCTGCACCACTTCCCACGAGGGCCATCACACACACAGGCAGAGTTTATGGAAGGAGTAATCTGCATTTCAAAGCCATTCTCACTCTGCAGCTACTGTAGCATTGAAAACATAACCCCTCCATTTTCTAGTGTTATTTTCAGCTCTGCAAAGTTGATACATCTTTCCTCTGGGTCAACCTCTCTTTTTCAGCTGGACACTTGTGAAAGCAAAGACACAGTGTTCCCACAAAACTAACAATAGTTAAGGGAAGCAGGTTCGATTTCCAGTTGTATAGCCAGTCAGGTAGCCTTGTGGGATTCTCTTGGCCTGTGTCCTTCCCTATAAACTGGCCATTGCATTAGATGCAGGAGTCACTCCAATTTGAGTATCTTTTAGTTCTAACGTTGAGGTGACAATCTTATACCCTCCCAGGACATGTAGATATTCAAATCTGGCTGTCATCTTCATCATTCTCTGGTTTCCTATCTAGGCAAGTTTTAAACTCAAAAAGGGGTGTCTGCACTGTTTTCCCTTCCCCGAGCCTCACTGGAACAGCTCAGCTAGGATTTTCTATTCTGATAGTCCCACAGAACGATCTCTGAAGTAAGTAATAGGATGGAAATAAAAGTTCTATTTCTTTTTAATCCTGCTTCTAGTGATTTTTTTTTCAAGTGAGGACATCGATGACAGATAAAAGCGTCATCCATATTGCAGGCACCCAGCACTCAGTAGCTACTGATTTCAGTGGCTGTGGACCTTCAATATCTCCGCTATTAATAGATAATAAAAATTATTGGACCTTGAATTTATTCTCACCTGCCCCTCTGAGTGAATAACTGCTCTCTTCTACACTCAAGTCCTTCCCTAGGGGTAAGGAGCCTCTTGGGAAGACTCACTGAGTCCCGAAGGAGTCTCTGGGGAGATGTTGCTCTACTCCCAGCCCGTGAGCGTGCATCCTCCCTTCCACCCACCGCCTTTGGGCAGTAAGGCTTCTAAAGCTCTCAGTGGTGGGGACACAGGCATGTAACCCAGCCCAGTGGTTAAAGGCTATTTAGCCCATACCTCATGAGCCTTCAAGCCCAACCACCCCAGGAGAGGGTCTGATTTCTAAATATAACAGAGTGGTGGTTTGACCTTGGCCAATCCACTTGCTCTTCGTGGACTTAAAATCTGTGAATAAATTTATAAGCTCAACCACAAGTGCATGCACTCCAAACACTGAGAAGAGATCTATGAATGTGTCTCCCCTTCTCTCCCTCTCTTCTTCTATTTTCCCTCTTTCTAGGTCTATCTCTGGGAACCTTTCAGCAATTATAGGACAAAGTATCGTCTCTTCGCACCTCTATACTCTTTTAAAATAGATGAAAGAAAATGTCCTGACAACATACGAAGCATTATACTGTCCAAATTTAAGTAAGAAGGCCAACAATGTAAGTAATATTAATAGCTAACATTTGTAGGAAAATGTATTCAATTACAACTATAATTTGAAGGTTTGGGTCTCTCTAAAATTCATATGATGAAGACTAACTCCCAACATGATAGCATAGGTTTAGCATTCATAACAGGAACCCAAGTGCTCCCAAATGTTATTTGGGAGTGTCAACATCATGTTACAAGTGGAAGATTCAACATCTAGTCTCATATGAGCATGCACATTTCAAATGCAAGGGTGGTGAAAGTATTGTATGAAAGATTGTGCATGCTAGTGGATCTGAGATAGACGGGACAGGATGCTTCATGTACATGCATGAATTTCGCCTCAAGACAGAGGTCCCTTTCCAGATATTTCAAAACATACATGCAAACTCCAAAATCAGCCAGTCCTGATGAGACCTGATAGACTAGGGTCAGATGGAAGGGGAGGAGGACCTCCTTATCAGTGGACTGGGGGAGAGGCATAGGAGAAAAAGAGGAAGGGTGCATGCGATTGGAAGGGGATAGGGGAGGGGGCTACAGATGGTACACAAAGTGAATAAACTGTAATTAATTTAAATAAAAATTTTAGAAAAAGAAAATTAAATGTATAACAAAAAGCAATCAGTCTCTTTGGATGCACTTTAAAACCTATTTCTTCTCTGTTACTTTTTAATTCTGTTTATTTTCCTTTTGTGAAATTTAGACTATGTATGGGGGAAATAACGTTTAGGAATCTAAAAAAAAAAAAAAAACTCCAAAATCCAGAAAGTGAGTTGAAAACTATCAACTCTTCTGGCCCTAAACATTCCTGGAAAAAGTTTCTCAACCAGTAGTAAAAGGAATTTCAGGAAGTGATTATATCATGAGCACTGTGCCCTTAGGAAAAGGGTCAACGTTATGAAAGAAACTGAACGGAACACGCCCCTCCTTTTGGCCCTTCATTTCTTTTTGTTTGTTGGTTTTACAGGGATCCGCCCAGCTGCCTCCTGGATGCTCGGATTAATGGCATGCACCGCTATGGCCGGCAGCCCTTCTGTCATTGAAATCATAAGAGGGTGTTGCAGGAAGGTACCACCCATGGGACAGACCCTCAGTAACCCAAATGAACAGGTGTCCCATTCCAGAACAGCAAGACATGAATTTTCTGTTGTTTATAAAACAACCCACTCTGGGTAAATTGTTGCAGTGCCTGAATTGTCTAAGACATTTGTCTAGAACGTCGGTGGGTTCATTCAATAGAGTTCTGTCAGTGGGCCCAAGGTGTGGGTGGATTCCTTGACAGTCCCCATTTCACAGCTGAGAAACTAAACAGAGAGAAACAATGATATGGCTTCCCAATGATCTGGTTAAGTTCCAGGGATGGTTGGTAAGGAAATGGGAATGTAAGGTAGTCAAATTTACCAAACACAAGCCCTGCTTACCCTGCTGTATTTGAACTTCAGGTAAAAAAAAAAAAAAAAAAAAAAAAAAAAAGGAATAACATTTAATACAAGTATTGCCATGAAAGGTTTGGGACATATTTAAACAGAAAAGACACATGTGTTGCTTACCAGAAGTTTAAATTCAGGTAAATTCCATATATTAAGACAAGGCCTATGGAGAATAGCCAATGAGAGCACAGTGGAGGAAAAAAAAAATCACAAAGAGGAGCAGAGACCAGAAAACGCAGCTAGGGTCCAAAACTCTTAGACAGCATGCCTCCAGCTGATCTGTCTATAAAGGTTCAGGCCCACTCCCAGGATAGCCACTCTGGACAACAGGAAGCCAAGATCTGAACTTTTTGTTTTTTCTAAATTTTTATTTATGTATTTATTATTTATTTATTTTACAGCCCAAAAGCAGTTTCCCATCCCTCTTCTTCTCTCAGTCCTTCCTTCCCACCTCTCCTCTCCCCATCCACTCCTCCTCCCTAGGGGTCAAGAACACCACAAGACCTGAACTTTTGAGGGGACATAAACCTTACTCAAACCACAGCCAGTAGAAAGAACTACAGGGGTCTTACGACAATATGTTTTTCTAATATTTCTAAAAAATCCTTTCTTTTCTGTGCCTATCTTATTAGGAAACCTTAACTGGCAGTCCAAGGAGACAAAAGATGAAAGGATTAGAATTTCATCATTTGTTTTTATGTTTAGAACTGACTTTTTTTTTTTTTCAAATACTCCAATAAGAAATACCACTGTTTAGGGAGAAGATAGAAGAGATCACCAACAACCACCAAAAAGACTGCAGAGCCTGTGACTTTCCAGTAACCTCAGTCCCAGCCTGAGCCCCCAGCCAGGAAGACAATAGTTAGCATTTTCTCATAAAACGTATTTGAACACTTACTTAAAACGCACTCAGGTTTCGGGACCGCTGAGATAAATTATTTTGGAAGTAATCTCTTAGAACATTTGGTGGCTTCTCTTTTTAACTTTAGATGTCTGTTTTATGATTCAGATAAGTCTGTCTGCATGCCCATAAAGCTTGACATCACACGAGTGAGTCAGCAGAAACTGTCATCTTTCCCACACCTCCTATTTACTGACAATCGTCAGAAACACAGGCACCCATTACCCGGAGCATTTTATGAGTGGTAGAAAATCACTTTTTTTTCCAACCTAATATTTTTATTGATTTTTTGGGAAATTCACTTTATACTCCCTGATCATAGTCACTTCCCAGTCTTCCATGTCCTTCCCCCCCCCATGCCTTTGTGACCCTTCTCCCAACACGGTTTAAAAAAGAAAGAAAGAAAGAAAGAAAGAAAGAAAGAAAGAAAGAAAGAAAGAAAGAAAGAAAAAGAAATAAGTCCGATTTGTGTTGTTCATATACAGGAACATGGATAAACTCCTCCCCCCCCAAAAAAAAAAGTGAGTCCTTCTCCACCTGTGCCCCAGCCAGAAGCCATCATTTTTGGAGAGCCACACTTCCTCATCCTTATCGCTCTTTTTAGAAGTTCTCTTTCTTGGCTGTCACATCTTTTTCTTCTGGGGGGCTGAGAAGGTAGGGGTTCCCACAGAAGCCTTTCATGTGTGTCCAATGTCATTGACCTCGCTGCCAAAGTAGCTTCCTCATTTTTATGGTCCGCTGGAGCTGGAATCATATCCTGGTCAGATCCTGATGTCTGGAATAAAGATAACTATGTATCTGTTTGGCACATTACAGGAAGCAAAGGAGTTTAGACCCATGATGATTTGATTCAGCCAGATCTGCCAGCTGAGAATTATGTTCAAGTGCCTTCAAAGAGAGGTGTTCAAACCCTAGCTCCCTCACTTAATAGCCTTTAATCTTGTACACATCTCTTAACCTTTCTGTTCTCTCATCTTTAGAGTGAAAACAATACTAGTAACTGCCCCCAGCGTTGTAAGGAATTAATGAGTCAGGCCATGTAAAGTGCTTTAAATACAGTGTCTGTACTATATAAACATTCAGTGGCTATTACTACTGTTAGCAGTGTTTGTCGCTGATTCTGTACAATGTTTCCTCTCTGAGCCCTTATGCAGAGAACCACCAATCTGACCCCAAGTCATCCCTTTAGACAATTTAACTGCATCTTAGCTACCAGGAAGGTGAGCAGGTATACCACCGTATAATTGACTCGTGGTGTTCTTAAAAAAAAAAAAAAAAAAAAAATCAGTCCTTTAGTCAAAATTAATCCATTTCTTCTAAAAATCTAAAGATTCATGTACTTAAATAATTAAAATCTAATAGCTAAAAATATCTTAAGCTATTTTTTCATGAGTCTCCCTACTAATAAGTAATTAGAAATAGGTTTATTTTGAAAGAATTGTCTCTTTGTCACCTAAATGAGTGCTTACATTTTCACACAAAACTAGACTTAAAATTAGATTTTAAGACAAAAACAGCTCTCTGCCTTTAATAGTGCCATTTAAAACGAAAATTTTGTTGCAGATGAGAAGAATTGAAATTTTCATAGCATAAAAATAAATGGAATTCCGGAGTCACTGTCATATAAATAGGTGTCCATCTGGCCAACAGTAGGATTGCCAAATTTCTTCAGTTGTTCCCCCAGGTTTAACAAGAGTTTTAGCAGCGCCCTCTTGTGGCCTACAAGGTCACAGGCAACCTTGAGTCTGATCAACTTAATCTGTCGTTTTGTTATTCACCACGTGTTTAGTTTTTGCATTATATATTTTAAATTTTCAGGGATAACGGAGTAGAAAAACACTGCAGGGCACTGAAATGAATACTGTTACTTGAGCGTGCAGATGCAGCCAGGTGTGAAGTTTCACAGAATCACTCTGGTGCAGGGCTGCTACTGTTTCTAATTTGGGGACATTCATCTACAGGCCGGAAGGATCTTTGCCCAGAACAACACAATGAATGAACAGCAATTCATTATTCACCTACAATTCATTATTTCAACCACAAGCTCAGAAATCCTCATACCGGATCTACCTGTCTTTAGCTGATACAAAAGAATCCAGAACGAAGCAAGGTGTAGTGGCTCACACCTTTGACACCCCCCCCCCCCGCCCGGCATTCAGGAGGAAGAGGCAGACAGATCTCTGTGAGTCTACAGAGTGTGTTACAAGACAGCCAAGGCTATAGAGAGAGCGCCTACAATTTTAAAAAAACCCAAAATGAATGAAAGTCCTCTTTCACCTACATTTAACCCACACTTCCTGATAAATTATACCACACTCTGTTGCAGGACACTTGATCCCATTGTGGATCCTGAGATTGTGAACTGTAAAAACCTGTTTCTGGTTGTGTTGTGGCTCAGCAATAGGGCACACCTTTAAAGCAAGAACTTTCTGTTTATTGTAAACAGGTGGTTGTGATGTGGCTTAGCCGTCACACACACCTTTAACCCAAAAGCTTTCTGAAAACAGGGTTAAATAAAGTTAACACTAGGTCAGGAGACAGAGCAAGTACTCAGCTGACAAGGATTAAACAAAAAGGAGGGACTTTGAGTTGAAGGGTATTAGAGACAGCACGAAGGAGGAGCTTTCAGGTTTTTTTCCCTTTGGGATTCCAGCTGAATAGAAAGGCTTTTTCCTTCAGACTGAGAACGAAGGTCAACTGGGTGCTTTTTCTGCCTTTCTGAGCTAGCAGGTTTTTACCCCAGCATCTGACTCTTGAGTATTCATTGGTAAAATTGAACATTTTTTTAACTTTAAAAACAACAACACTTTTTGAAACTCTACTCTTCTTCCCTAGGTTCCAGAAATATTTTTGGAGCAGTAATCTGTTCTGGACACCAAAAATTCAACAGCTATGAAATGAATGCTGCTCTGTGAAACCAACCGTGGGAAGGCAAGCATGAAATGGGCAGTCAGTCATGATGATGTTGGATGGCAGTCACTGTAAATGAACATGACAGAGAGACTTTGTGTAAAGGGCTTCATTAAGGAGGTGACCTGAGAAGGAATTTACCAGATTAAGGCAGTGCGGGAAACTATTTCGAGTACAAAGAATAAGATATACCAGAGTTGGGAATAGAGGAGAACCATTCTTCGGGGGATCTAGAAGAAGTCAGCGGTGCTGGAGAGGGTGGCAGGCTGTAGCTGTAAGCCAGGTCAGCATGGGCCAGGGAGCTCGAGAACTAAGGTACTTGTTGAACAAACCTAAGGTCTATTGGCAGAACCCAATATGGGTGGATAGAAAGGACCAACTGGTGGCACATGAATGCCTACACACACTCACACGGGAAGGGAGGGAGGGAGAGGGAAGGCCAAGTTCATGCAGAGCTCTATAGACCACACGTGGGCTTTGTGCATTGCTTTAAATAAGGGCAGTGGAAACTCATGAAATGAGTTCATGACTAACACGATTGAGTATTCTTTAAAAAAATGAAAGAAAGTCACATTGTGTGTGAAGACAAGCCAGGAGGGAAGCAGGCGTGGCAGTGTGGATACACAGAAGGAGGCTGTAGCAGTATCATAGCAAGAACCACTGCTGGCTAGAACCTGGGTGGGTGGGGGAAGAGTTTGAGGAGATGCCCAGAGGAAGCAGGGCTTTAGAGCAGTTTGAAGGTGATGTGGATGAGATTTGATGGTGAAGTTTAAGAAGGGAGGGAGGGACAGGAGATTTAAATGTGTTGCAGCAAACCATGTAAACACTCTTCAATGATGTGCATCTCACAGACGTGAAATTTGGAAAAGCCAGATTTTTTTTTTTTAAATCTAACTCCAAAAGAATGCATCCCTGTAGCTTTCTTCACTCTGACCTTCCTTCCCTGTAGCTCCTGGGGCCCAGTAGGGGAGCTTATTGTGTATCAGTGGCTTTCCAAAGTCAGGCCCAGAAAAACCTTCTGGAAAAAACTGAAAGCCCATTATTTGAGAAGCAAAAGACAGCAAGCCAGTGCAGAAATATATGCCCAGCATTGTGGCTGTTCAAGGATTGGCTTAGGTTCTGAGCAGAACATAAATAGAGCACACATTTCCAACATTATATTCAACAGATTACGGGAAGTAAAAAACAGAACTCACACATTTTTAGGTAAAGATGGAAGGGGTGTGAATATATATTGAAATATCTTAGACACACAAACCGTGAGAAATGTTACTTTGAATTTCCTCCTTACTTCATGCCCTACGTATCACCCATATTTCAATCACTAGTATGAAATAAAAATAGATTTTTTTTTCTGGCCTCAAACCAGAGAGATTCATCTAGCCTGTAGAACAAATGCCAGCCTTTTAAATTGTCTGCGAGTTAAAATTAGTTTGAATGAGGAACCTCAATCTCTCAGCTGAGAAAAACATAATTGAATGTGGGAGGCCAGCGGAGGACATGGCTAGAGAATTTTGCATAGAAGTGCCTGAGAGGAAAGAAGGAAAAACAACCTGATTTCCATTTACACAGGAAAGAAATATGAGGAAGAGACGGAGGAGTTAAGAGTGTCCTTTGGTGGCTTAATTTAGTAATTCATTTCAAAGCAGATGAGAGGGCAGTGTTTAACAAAACTGTTTCATTTCTTTTGAGAGTTCCAGAAGTCTTTATCACCTCAGGGCCACAAGGAGGAAAAATAACTTTTCAATGGGGAGAAAATGAATGTTCTTCCATCTGCTTCAGGCGTGGATTTGAGTTTTCTGTGTTCAGTTTTTGGTCCATTTGTCTCATTCTTCTATTTTGGTCTCTAGCAAGAGAACAGAAGCAAGAACATACATCCAGGGCTGAGGAGATGGCTCAGCTGGTGAAAAGATGAGGCGCTGGATTCGGGTCCCCGGACCCATGTGAGAAGCCATGTCCAGCGGTGTGTGTCTATAATCCCAGAAATGGGGAGGTGGAGACAGGCAGGACCCAGTGAGCTCAGTGGAAAGCCAGACTGAGTCTGTGAGTTCCAGGTTCGGCAAGAGACTCTGACTCAACAAACAAGATCGAGAGAGATCCAGGAAGTGCCTGTTTCAGGGTCTCTAGTGCTGTGAAGAGACACCATGACTACAGCAACTCTCATGACAGAGAACATTTACCCAGGGCAGGTTTACAGCTTGAGTCCATTCTTGTCACGGCAGGAAGCATGGCGGCATGCAGGCTGACACGGTCCTGGAGAAGGAGCTGAGAGTTCTGCATCTTATTCTGAAAGTAGAGCTCTGTGCTACTGAGCCTGGGCTTCAGCATCTGAAACTTCAAAGCTTGGCCCCACAGTGACACACTTCCTCCCACAAAGCCACACCTACTCTAACAAGGCCTCACCTCCTTAATAGTGTCTCCCTATGGGCCAAGCATTCAAACACATGAGTCTATGAGATTCTTGGAGTCCAATGTGAACCTTGGCCTCTACATAAACATGTACACCACACACACACACATACACACACACTTTTAAATGTAATTAAAAGACTTAAAGACTTCAGTAGAGCCCTACCTTTTCCTTTGCACTATTGCTCCTCTGTCTCTTTTCCTCCACTGAGTGTGAGTCCTGAGTTTTCACAGGTGACTTCCCTGCCCCCTGGAGCCACTTCAGAGCCTACTTTCCAGGGAACACACTAGGCTCACCAGACAGGTGTGCTCTTCTTGTCTGTTCTCCTAGACAGAGGGGGGAAGACTTAGCTTACATGCCGAGTCACGTTGAGGTTTTTTCCATGGGAATGTGAAGGGTTGGAAACAAGAGATTCCACTTAGGGAACATTCAAAACCAGCCTCATATGGCTACCAACCATGGCAATCCTCTGCCTATACATTAATCTCTGTAAAAATAAGGAATCTTGACAGGTATAATCTTGCACAGGCTTTCATTCCTTGCTTGGAGTTGGGGTTGGGGGGTTAACGAGACTCCACCCCTCCCTACAGATCTGTGGATAGTTAGTGTTTGTTGGATGGGCAGAGACATAATGAATGGTATGCAGCTCATGCTCTTGTAAGTAACTAATAAAATTCATGGGGTCAAAACTGAGAAGGAAAGTGACTGAGAAAGACCCTTGGGTGGGAAGGCCAGGGAGGTTGAAGAGCTTTTGTGTTTAAGGAACTGCTTTACTTACTGGTTTAACATCCGGAAACAAAGTCACAAGCCTCGCAGAACAGTGAGCATTCAGAATGATTTCTGTGTCCAGGCTATTACAGGGGTCAATTATGGGGGAAATCTGATTCTTGGTTACAATCTTGAAATGTAGAGTGTGCACAAATACGTAAGAGAAATTATACAAGTATGTGTCTTATTTGATTAGCAAAAGATTGTTCCAGATAAAATGGGGCTAAATAAGGGATGTGTATTGTATAAATCATTAAGAATCTATAAGGCTGTGTTTCGATGCATTCTCTTCAGCCATGTGTCTATTTTAATGCATTAGCCTGGTTTTACCTTGACCCATCAGGTGAATCACCAGAGTCTGCAGATTTTTGCCATCACTGCTGATGCATGCACAGAAGATCTGAGTTTAAAAGCAAAATCCTTGCTTTCTTGTAGTCACCTTTCCTATTCCTCTTCACCTCTTATGTCAAGCATACTGACACGGAGGCCTTTTCTATCCTAGGACACAGAAAACACATGCCGGCTCCCTCTTCATGGGAAGGTATGCAGAAACCAGGAGAGCAGAGGGACTAATCCCATCGTACCTTTGAAAGAGCACAGGAGTAAGAAGGATGTGTGTGCACGAGCCGACAAGACATTTGCACACCGCTTTATTGTTCACAGAAGCAGTTAAATATTTATTAAGTTTTTATTGCATTTTGGATTCCACAAACATTGCAGATATATCAAAGAAATGCAAGATTGTCCTCATTCTAAAAAAAAAAAAAAGTGGAAAGATAATACTAGAATACATGACCAGTCAATTCGAGAGCAAGTAAGCTCTGAATTCTTAGGCTGCTGAGCTTAGGTCTACCTTGACTGAAGAGGTCAGTGCTCAGACGTCAAGAGCCAGATCATTTATTCAACAAGCAACACATGAAGGAAGTATGTCCCGTCTCCTCATGCTTCCCTACCATTAAGATGATACTTATTAGAGTGAGTTACTTCATCAGCAAGCACAAAGGTCTCAATACTGCCTCGGCTTTCCTAACAATACTCTATTGCATTCTCCAAGGCTCTATGTAGAGCACAGTGGAGGGAGGCCTAAGGCAGCAGCCACATGAACAAACCACAAACTCTGAGGAGGCTAATAAGTAAATAGCTTCCTAGCCTGGTTTCTTAATTCTCCTGGACGTTTAAAACCCAGACAAGCATGTGATGCAGGAAGAAAACTAATCTGTTTCCTTCTCCCTGGTTTTATTACACAGTCCTTGGGCTGCTGTAAAATATCTTCAGGCTTAATGAGGACTGAGGGCAACACTTCCTGTGTACGCTAGCCTGCCTCTCACGCTCCACTCCAGTTCTCTTCCAGCACTACCTGTCTCGCCAGCACTGGTGCCAGATCCCCCCCCCCCTGTATTTGTTACTTTTATATCACCGTGACCAAAGTACTTGACAGAAACAAATGGAGAACGGCTTGATTTGACTTGTCCAGAGCGCAGTCCATCTTAGCAGGGCAAGCACAGCAGAGCATATCCACCTGCTTACAGCTGGGATTGCTCAGATTCTGGTAGTCCAGAAAGCAGAACGGTCAGAAGCAGGGCACGAGCCACCGTATGTGACCCAGGATCCAGCTCCTGAGGTTCCACAGCAGCAGCTGGTGGGGGCAGGGTAGATTCAGATTCCGGGATATTGCAGTTTCAGTGATAGCATTCTCCCTCTGTGAAATCCCAGCCACCTCCAGACATCCCCAAGAAGGAATCCCTGGAACTCCTCGAGCTCAGGGTCTTCATTGAACCAATGTGCAATATTACATGCCTCAAGGAAATCAGCAGGCTGTTCTTTTCCCCTCTCTGAGCCACACACCTTTACAATTAGGAACGCACATGGTGGCCCCAATGTCCCTGGGGTTCCTACATGGAGCCTCTCCCACAACACAACCCTTTACCTCTCCTCATCTAGCTCAGAAGAGAGCCCATACAAAAGGTGGAGAAATAGAAAATACGTAAAGCTGCCACTTATATAGCTCATAATGTGTGTGGGTACCATTCTAAGTAAACTATGCAAATTAACTCAAAATACCTTCGGGAGGTTCCTAACTACAATTAGCACCATTTCCCAAACAGAGCTTAATGATGATGATGATTAAGCGGCTTGCACAGGGTTGCTGCCAGCTAGGAGAACTGAGGCTTGGTCGTACATCTCCGCCTCCAGATTTTGCACACTCAAAGCCTCCTTGTCTCTTCCTTACCGTTCTGCCTTTATCTTGGCACCCACTTAGACACTACCCACTCTCCTCCTGGCAAATGTTAGTAACTAAATAAATGCCTTTGGGATAGGCTCAAGCTGAATCCTACCCTACATAAACATCTTCCTAAATGTACTTTTCCCTGTGTAATTTAAAAATAGTTTTCTTGAGACCAGGGAGTGAAGATGCTTGCCATAAAGCCTCATAACCTAAGTTCCATCACACACACAGTGGAGGGAGAGAACTGACTCCCCCAAGTTGGACTCTGACCTCCACATGCATACAAACACACATACACAGAGAAAGAGAGAGAGAGAGAAAGACTCAGAGAGAGATCTGTTGTTGTTGTTTTTGAGACAGGGTTTCTCTGTGTAAAGAGATCTGTTGTTGTTGTTGTTGTTGTTGTTGTTGTTGTTGTTGTTGAGACAGGGTTTCTTTGTGTAGCCTTGGCTATCCTGGACTTGCTTTGTAGACCAGGCTGGCCTCGAACACACAACCATCTGCCTGCCTCTGCCTCTCTGAGTATTGGAATTAAAGGAGCAATAGTGAGTTCTCTCAAGCCTCAAACGGCATTCAGCTGGACATTAACCCTCACTAACACCTCAGTTTCAATGGCACATGTCCTGCTGTTCTCAAAGGAGTGGGAGGTTCTAATGGAAGGCTGAAAATGCCTGGACTATATACCATACAGCAAGTACAAACTCTAGCAGGGCCCTAAAGTGAGGACTAAAGGGAGGCAGTAGAGACCAGACAGCCCATAATAGACCCCGTGGAAAGGGAGAGGTAGCAAAACGACACAGCTAACTCTCTGACCTGTCATCCGTATCTGTGGTTGACCTGTTGCCCCACTGTTAGGAAGTGACAATCGATTCTTCTTTCTGCCTTAGCCCAACATCCCCAGGATTTACCAACAACAACAAAAAATTCCACTTATCTCTACCTGCCCTCAAAATGCATCTTTCCTTCTCCAAGAGTATCCTGATGAAAGCTTGAGTTCACAATTTCATATGCAATGATTTGTGAGTGCTGGTCTCAAGTGGCCCTTAGGTGCTACTAATATAAATGGTAAAAATCTTGAGGGCTTTCCACCTGTGAGTGAACTAGTTATCAGAGCAATTCAGTCTGTGATAGACACTGCAGGATGAGTCCTCTGAAAACATAACATGGAATAAAGGGTTTCTGTTTGCATGGAATACCATGGCAACCGACAATTGCATCCCAATAGAATTTTTTTTTTAAATCTAATACAGAGTTTAAAGAATCAAAAATTCTCCTGAGAGCTTACCAAGTGGAGATGCTTTCTCCTGGCTTGTACCACAGAATACAGAAAGCCAAAGCTGACAGTGCCTCAGGGTTGCAGTTTTCCAGGGGGATGTGAAAGGAGTCTCTTGGTTGACAGGGGATAAAATGGAGAAGAACTATGATGGGCTCCAACCATTCTCAGCCATGGAGCAATCAAGACAGCTAGGGTGTGGGAAGCCCATTGTCTTTTCCTCTATATGAGAGGAGTGTGTTACCCTTTTATGACCTCCTGCTTCCCGTTGTTGGCTTTACTCCTCTCCCTGCTGTCCAACAGGCCAACACTGACACTAAGTGGATCTCATAAAGCTGTTACATTAGTAATGGGAATACTCGACCGATGTTAGAAAGCAACGTTGTCTCCCTACCTGGTTATTTGTTTGAACCCTCTCTTTAGGGCTGACCATCTCCACTGAAAACTAAAATAGATCACACCGCCCTGAGACACTCTGATAGCAAGAATTCTTCTGGTAGCGTCAAGTCACTAAGCATGTCTGTCTGTCAGTGAAGGGAAAGTCCCACCGGTTCAGTAATTAATATCGCAACCTTCAGGGCTTGCGAGTGTGGGTAGCTCAGTGGTAAAGTGTATACTTAGCAAGTGTGGGGTTCTGGGTTCTGTTCTCAGCACTTCCAGGACTAGCACCACCCCAAACACACACACACAGCCAAATCAGTCTTTGTTAAAAGGCAGAGCCTTCCATCTTGTTAAGATAGCCATGGGAATGTGGGCTTAGAGAGCCTCATTCTTTCCTGCTGCCCTCTCCCACTCCTAGCCCTGGTTCACTTAGGTACCTCTGGCTCTTAAGACGAATTCTCCAAAACCCTTTACTTTTCCTAATCTTGTATGTCAGAGACCTGTTAGCTTTCCATGTAGATAAAGATTGAATGATAAAAGCCTGGAACTGGGATACAGCTCAAAGGAAGGGCATACGCTTAGCTGTATGGACACCCTGGACACGAGCCCTAAGACAACACACACACAAAAGACAGAAGCCAAAAAACTAAAACAAAGTTTCTCATTCACGCAAGCCATTAAAACAGCCACTTTGCTTTTTGATTTGGCAATTATCTACCAGATATCTGCTGTATGAAGAATGTTGTGTAAGAGCCAGGGATGCAGAAAACTGGTAGATTGCTTGCTAAGTATGCACAAATGCTTAGGATCAATCTCTAGCAAAACTCTTTGTCTCACACAGACACAGACACAACACACACACACACACACACACACACACACGGGCATATGAAATCTCTAATTAATAAAAGTTGCTCATTAGATCAAGCAAAAGTACATATATATACATGTTGGGAACAACTTTAAGAGCAAGCACATTTTAATTTGAAATTAAAGGCTCCATCATAATAATATCTCAACCTAATATTTTAGATGTGTATTATAAATCCCTACATCCTTATGAGATAGGTATAGTTACTATATGCAGTTAAAAATTACAAAACTAAAATAGAACAATGTTAACTAACTTATCCAAGTGTGCATAGGTGGGGAAAGAAAGAACAGGGATTCAAACCCAATACTGTCTAGTCCCATTCCCGCCCTAGGAGAAACATGCCAGTGTACAGGGAACAGAGTTTGACAACCCATGCACCAGGAATCACAGAGCAGCTGGGGATGGGGGACCACAGTATGGACTATTCCACTGCAGACAACAATCTCTGACATAAAGGCAGGAGAAAAGCAATTATTAGCAGCTCTAAGTAGCTGTTAAGAACTGTTCACACAAGGGCACACCTTCTCTCTCTCCTTCTCGTGTGTGTGTACTTACTCTGTGTACGGGTGCAAGTGCACTCAAGTATACAGAGACCAGAAGGCGACCTCGGGTGTCAGCCCTCAGGTGTGTTCTCTTTTGTTTTGTTTATAGCAGTGTCTATATAGTGTTTTGTTTATAGCAGGTTTGTTTATTTTGTTGCCTTTTTTGTTGTTTTGTTTTGTTTATAGCAGTGTCTCTCACTAATCCAGAACACCCCAATTAACATGGGTTCCAGGGATCTGCTAAGTCTCCATCTCCTCAGAACTAGGATTGAAAGAACACGCTGCCATATCTGGGCACGAGTGTCCTGGGGATTGAAATCTGGTCCTCACGCTTCCCCACCAAACAACGCCACCATCTCTTCAGCTCTCTCTATACCCATATTAGAGCAGCAGGATTTGGCCTCAGAACTTCCACTCGAGAGGATCTCTGTCTGTGCAGTTCTGTGCTTTGGTACTAGAGCGGCGCTCCTTTTTCACAATTCAGATAATAAAAATGCCAATCAAAAGTCCCCAGAAGCAGGGATGGAAAGACGGCTCAGTGATTAGCAGCACTTGCTGCTCTTGCAGAGGACCCAGCTTTGGTTCCCCAGCAAGCAAGTGTGGCTTACAACCATCTGTAACTCCAGCTCCAGAGGATCTGGAGCTTTCTTCTGGCATCCAAGGGTGCCAGGCATGCACACGGCGCACATATATGCATGCAAGCACTTACACAGACATGTAAAATTAAAAAGAAAAAAGTCGCTGGAACTGAGACTGTTTTCACTTAATCTTTGGGTGAGAGGAAGAGGACAAAGAAATATGAGAAATTTAAAAAGTAGTCAATAATAGGAAGCAAAATACGAGATGACCTGAAGAATCAATCTGTCAAGTTAATAGAAAAATTATCTGATTAAAGAAGGAGAATCACTTGCAATATTCACTAGGGTCTTTGGAAGTGTGCTATAAACTGTCATTTGGCCACAGGATGACCTTTTACTTAAAGAAAAATGGCATTGTTTTTTATTGCTATTTTGGCGATTTATAGTAATGCCTTCACAAATTGATGGTGATTCATTATCTTTCTTGAATGAAACAGGCTAATGTAGAAATGGACATCAAAATTGGCTAATATATATCTATCAATATTGTCATTGTTTTAGTTTTGTCTATGTAGCTCCTTTATAAGAGAGATTGTTTTATAGCAAGATTTTTGAGTATATAATGATGAAGAGCCTAGAACCCAAGTTTGACCATATCTTCCTCAGCACATGTTTAAATCCTAACCTTTCAAGAGAGAAACACAAATGACAAAGATAAGCTAGGTAAGTACCTACTTTATTTATTTATTTTTTTATTTGTTTGTTTGTTTGTTTTTTGAGACAGGGTTTCTCTGTGTAGCCTTGGCTGTCCTGGACTTGCTTTGTAGACCAGGTTGGCATTGAACTCAGAGAGGTCTGCCTGCCTCTGCCTTCCTGAGTGCTGGAACTAAAGGCGTGTACCACCACTGAGTCTCAACTTTATTATGCTCCCATTTGTATGTTAAATAAAGGCTAGGTGAGGTTATTATTTGGGACCAGCTTCCAATTCTAGTCCCCAGCAAAGTGGAACTAAACTTTAAAGCAAGACAATTTTAAATCCAGAGATTCCAGCCTGCTGTAGTCATGGCAATAAAAACAATCCCTTTGCTTTAACTCTATAAGGAAATTAATTTTGAGAGAAATTAATCACTTTTAGGTCTCTCGTTTTTATGTTAGCCCTTTTCAATCCAGCCAGTATTCTCTATACAGCTCATCATTCCCTTATTCTAGAAGCACAATTAAACTTCACAGCATGTGCTGATGTAGTCTTTGACATGACTGTATGGCGAAATGGCAGTGCGCTCGACTCATTCAAGTTGAGAAAATAACATCTGCTTTCTGGCTACGTGCCTCCAAATGTCATTGTTTTACTTGCATGTTTTAGCTTTTTTAGTGAGGGTGTGCGTTATTATAATTCATATTGCCATTTGTAACACACTCTCAGAAGAAGCCCCAAAGCTTGGAGACTGAAGCTCACCACTGTGACGGCACATAGAACTAAACAGGTAACACCTCACTGGATCCTTGTACTAGAAGCTGTTTGCCATGTTCTCCTCTTCTGCCTCCTGGGCTGTCTTTCCAGCTCATGATCGTAGCCACCTGCCTTTGATGCTCCCTGTATCCTCAACTAATGAACACCCTACCCTGTGTTAACTGGGCTGCAGCATCGCCCTTTGTTCTGTCAATGGTCATTTCCTGCTGATACTACTACTCACTTGGAATTTCAGATCTGTTTGGCTTTATGGTATTCAAAGTGTAAAGTAAGTAGAGCATTTCTTTTAGGAAGACCGTCCTCCTTGTTTTGCGTCAAGTTGACTCAAGTTAGAGTCATCTGGAAAAAGGAATCCCAATTCAGAAAATGCTTCCATCAGATTGCCTGTAGGCAAGTCTCTCTGGGGCTTTATTTTTGTTTCTGTTTTTGATTAATGATTGATGTGGGTGGATCGAATCAGCTCATAATGGGTCATACCACCACTGGGCAAGTGGTCCTGGGTTGTACAGACATGCAGTCTGAGCAAACCATAAGGAGCAAGCCTGGAAGTAGCATTCTGCCATGCTCCTGCCTCAGTCCTGCCTTTAGAGTCCTGCCTTGGCTTCCCTCAGGGGACTGAAGTTCAAGAAAATGTTTCCTCCCAAGTTGCTTTTGGTCATGATCTTTATCGCAGCAACAGAGAACACACTAAAATAAAAACTGACTTAGAGCAATATATCTGGATGATTGATGTATAGTAAGGACACATGATTTTTTTTTTTAGTATCTTTGTAATGTGAGCAACAGAGACACTGAACGTGTTGCATTCTTAGGTCTATTCCGTGCACTCTAGTTTCCAATATCTAAAATAGTTCCTGTACATAGACAAGAAATAAATGAATGTTTTGAATAAGTGACAAAAGAATAAGTGGATGGGAGGATGGATGAATAACTAAAATTGGCAATAGTTATTCAGTAAAGGAAGTTAGATAGCCAGTACTTGTTAAACTTGTAATGTACCAGTTTATGCTTATAAGAATCTGCGGGAAACATGGTAAGTGGTATATCACTTACCATGAAAGCCTCAGCACCTGAGTTTGAATACCCAAGAACCAATGTAAAGCCCATTATGTAGCTCACAGCTGCAATCCCAGTGCTTTTAGACAAGGTGGGAGGTGAAAACAATTTCAGAAGCTCACAGACCATCAAGTCTGGTGCACACAGATGCAAACAGTAAGAAGAAAGGTGGAAGGTGAGGCCTGACATGTGTCCTCCGACCTCCACCGGTGCATCATGGTATGCAAGCACCCTCCCTCACACGCATACATCTTCCTCTCTCTCTCTCTCTCTCTCTCTCTCTCTCTCTCTCTCTCTCTCACACACACACACACACACACACACACACACACACACACCATTGTAGCTTAAAATGATGAATCAGTGAGTTTTTGGCTTTGCTTTTCACTCACTGTAAATATCAAGACTGAGAGACGTTTGACACCCTTTAAAGATGTCTGGATGATCTAGCTGGTGCTAACTTAAAGCTACATGATCCCAGAGCATAGTTGAGTGGAACACTTTGCTCACTGTTCAGCTAAATAATTTTTCTGGGTCAAGTGGTCACAGAATAGGTCAGATTGTGTGGTCAAAAGTTAGTGCAGCCGTTTGGAGTATAATTATCTGGGATCCACCCTGCAAGACATTTCTTCTAAGTTTCATTGTGATAATTTAATAAAACTTCACTTTCCTGAAAGTTCCATTTCCTCTGGATTTCATACCATCACCAGTCTTTCCTTGCTCCTCACTGTAGGGTAGAAATCTGAATTCCTAGGGCTTCTAGGCTTTCTCAACACCAGTGTCAGCATCTAAAGATCGGCGGAGGCCCCAGTCACAGGGGCCATTTCACCCCTGATTGCCAGAATGGAGATTTCTACTATCCAGAGCCTATGACATGACTGTCATCCATTACACATGTCCCATGCCATGGGTCATTTTGCCCTGAATACATGTCGATGCTGAGAGCCTGGTAAACAGCGGCACCTGGAGTCCTAACTGAGATGCTTTCTTGCCTTTAATTTTCAGCAACTCTTGAAACCAATGTTTATTTAAGATACTAAGAATGACATTTTTGGATTAGAAAGTGCACAAAATACCAGAAATGTTCTTCTAAATTTTTTCTCCCTTAATCTCCCTTAAAATTAGAGATCTACTAGAATTGGTCTTTTAAATTACTCATAAAAATGTTTGCTTTTTTATTTTACAATCCATACTTCTCCAACATCCTGTCATCTATACAGTAAATCCAGTCACTTTTAGGAATAAAATATGGTGTGGTGAGTGTGTGTTTAACCAAGGAATGAACGCAGCATTTTGCACAAAGCTAGGTCAGCATTATAGCCTGAGCTATATACCTCAGCCCCCTTCTTTTTAGCTTTTTAGTTTGAGATGGGGTCTCAGTAAGTTGTGCAGGCTGACCTTGAACTCACTCTGAATCACAGGAAGGCTTTGAATTTGAAGGCCTCTGCCTTAGCCTCCTGAGTGTCTGGGATGATGCGGGTTTTTTTGCCACTCAATCTGGCTTGGTATATACATGTCTTTTAAAACATCATGTTGTAGTTTTCTTAGGGAAAATCAGAGGTCCTAGCAATCACCAACTAATATTCTCCCCTTCATATAGAACTTCAAGAACAGAAGTTGTGAGGGATACTCTTGACTGCCAGCTGGACTAGATTGAGGGATGCTTGCCTGGGAGATGAATAAAGCACACCTCTGAGGTAATTGTCAGACATGACTGGGTACTGAAGACTCTGAGCTAATCAGTGGACTCATTCCTTGGTGAATTGGGAGTAAAATGCGGTCAGGATATAATGTATGAGAGAAGAAAAGAGACAGAAAGATTTCTTGTCAAGAATATTGGGAACTAAAATACTAAGGCCCATGTCTTCCAATATTCTAAGTGAGCATTTTTTTTTTCTTCTTCTAAGAAGTCATTGCTTAAACAGAAGTGTCAACGGTAGCAGGAGATACAAAGCCATGCTGCTGATTGTGCAGCCTGACAACTTCCTCTAGGGACCTTTACTCAGGGGCAGCTGGGCTGTGGACTAAAACTGCAGAAAAGAATTTCAGGACATGCCATGTCAGTGTGAAGCAAAGTTGGAGCTCATTAAGAAAGGGGCATACATACACAGAGAAGCTTTGGGGGTGGTTGATAAGTTTATCAGTTTGCTTTCTGTTGCTGCAAAAATACACCATGGCCAAAGAAACTTGGGGAGGAAAGGCTTTATTCCCTCTTAGGGCCCACAGTCCACGGAGAAGGGACGTTGAGGCGGGAACTCATGCAGAAATGTGGGGGCATTAACTGAAGCAGAGACCACGGAGGAGTGCCACTCAGTGGCTTGCTCACATGCCTGGTCCAGTATGCTTTCTTAGGGGACCTAGGACCACCTGCCCTGAGGTGGCAATGCCCTCAGGGTCCTCCTACATCAATCATTAATCAAGAAAATGTCTCAGACGACCCTACCTTATGCAAGTTAACCAAAAAAAAAAAAAAAAAAAAAAAAAGAAAGAAACTAATCAGAACAAAAATACATACTTTAATGTCTTTTTAAAAATCTATATTTTATATAGATTTTACACTAAGCATAGCCAGGATGTAAATCTATATTTTATATAGATTTTTAAATTACATTGTTCAAAGGATGTAATTTATAACCAGCCTCAAAGATTGAAGTTTTAAAATTAAATTTAAAAAGAATTGATTCACTTGCTTTTCTGGCTTTAAAGAATCCCATCTTGTAAATGAAATTGTAGGTATTCTAAGAGGTGCACTGCTCAGCTTTATGAATGGGATAAGGTTAATATCAAAGGTCTTATGAGTCAAAAACAAACATTCTGGTCATAAGTATGGTTTATTAGCTGTTTTTATACTCTTGTTTCAAACAGCTCTCAGAAAAGGGAGTACAGTCTCTTGAAAAGACTTTAGACTATATCATTATAGTCTTTTCAAGTTTTCTTGGGTGTGTTAAAATTGGAGTGGGTCAGGATAATGGAGGGACTGTTAATCATTCGGATGTTCTTTCCATTTTCTCTATCTTTCAACCCTGCCTCATTTACAGACACGGAAGCAGCTGTGCACCTGGTTTGACGTGCAAACCCTTATTCTCAAAACCTGAGTGACTCAAAACCACTGGTAACTCCATCTCTGCATAATGCGATACCTATTTTGGCTTCTTTGGACATTTGCACACACGTGCACAAAACCAGAGGCACACATAACTAAAAATAAAATAAAATTTAAACTGAGGAAATGTTCCACAAAATAAGAGTAAAAAATTATGTCTAAGGATGTAGAGACTCCACCTCCAGAGTGGGAATTCGACATTGCTGGTAAGGCGGTGGAGCCCTATGTCCTGAGAGTCAGACTGTGATTTTTAAACTCTGGGTGCAGCCTGACAGGGTGCCTTTTAAACTAGCTCCCTTTGGGGATGTAGATGCTGGTGGTTGTGCTTCAGGGCTTACAACTAACCATAGCCAGGTTGTAAAAAACAAACTATATTAAGAAAGAGGGAGAGAGAAACGAGAATAGAAAAAGGATGTGAAGACACAGGGAAGGAAACGGACGTAGGGAAAGAAAAAAAGAAAAGACTGATTTACTTCCTGAAGACAAGGGCGGAATAAATGTTAGATAATAACAGTGCAGTTGGAAGGGAAATGGTTGGGAAATGGTTGGAATGCAAAAGATCAGTTCTTTAAATGAACAAAAATAAAAAAATAAAAAAAGCGAAAGGGCTGAAGTGAGGCAGCATCATACAGCTATGTTGCCAGCAATATGCACTGAGGACGAAGTTTGTACCTGATTGAGGATCCCAAATTCGATAATCTATTAGCTAGCGCACCCAGCACAGGTGCTGGGCAGTGGGCGGGGCCCTGGCGGCATCTCAGGGATCCCATTTCTGGCAAAGCCGCCTTTGCGCTCAGGGGGCGGGGCCACCCACGACCTGGAGGCGGGGCCTTGGCTCCCTCACCCGCCTTAGGGGGCGGAGCCTGACTTCTAAATTGGCGCCGCTGAGCGGCAGCGCGGACTGGCGGCTTTTGAACCCGGAAGCAGTCGTGGGCGCTCGGAAGCGGCGGGAACGCTGGCCTTGACCCGCTGCGGCTGCAGGATGGTCGGCGGTGGCGGAAAGCGCAGGCCGGGCGAGGCGGGGCCGAAGGTAGGCGAGGCGGGATGCTCGGGTTTGAGGATGCTGTGGGCGGCGGCCGAGCCGAGGGCTGCTCTGCTGAGGACTGACGGGGGAAGTCGTTCCTTCCCAGCCCCAGTCGGTTCTCTGGGTGCAGTTCCCGCGAAGCGACGCAGCGGACCGACCGTTCATCCAATCATTCATTCATTCATTCATTCAACCAGCTGATGGAAACTGAGGTCTGGTGGGAGCTGAGAATTGTGGAGCAGCTGCCCTGACGGCGGGACACGTGCAAACGAACATTTTACCCTCAACTTTTTGCTTGAGGTTAACGCGAGGTTAACGCTGTTGTGCAGAAGAAAGTGCTGGGGTTGTTAAAGATGACTTTTGTTTGAGACGCTCTCTGTTTTGTAGACCTGGCTGACCGGGAACCCATTATGTAGGGTGGCCTCGAACTCACGGAGATCCTTCTGCGTCTGCCTCCCCAGTGCTGGGGATTTAAAGGCATGCACCACCACCGCTCTGCAAGATGATTTTTAGGGCAACTTAGGTTAGAAAGTCTTTCTTGATGTCGAAGAAAAATAGATCTCCTGAAGTGTAAGGGATACAGGGACGCAAATTAGTGGCCAGTGTATACTGTTACATGACTTCATGGGTTTCCTAAGCATATGTTAGCTAATAGGAATTAAAGAGGGAAACGACTGTTTAACAAGTTACTCTAGCAGTGTTTTAAACTGGATGCGATGAAGCTGTTGTTAAGGCCTAAAGGTCAGTGGATGATGCTTTTAGATATTTTTTCATGTTGTGTCATGTTTTATCACAACACCGAGTTTAAAATATGGTCTAAGGAGAGCAGCTGTCTCAAAATCCATTTATTAGGGATTTGAGGATTGTGAAGCACTTTGAGTTCAAGAAGAGCTGAGGAATCTCTTTGAAGGTAGTGTGGGCTGCTTTGGCAGGTTAATTGACTTAACTGGAAATAGTTCAAGACGATCTAGTGGTGTGTTAATAGCTGGCGGTAATAGCCAGCATCAGTTATCTGCTCCAACTGTTGAAGTAGATCTGTTCCTTATTAAAGACAAAAATAATGACAACAGGCACTACACTGTGTCTTCACTGTAGAGTACAAAGCACAGAGAGGTTAAGTAATTTGCCCTGGGTGACAGCTGAAAGCCAAGTTAGGTGTCAGCCCAAAAACCAGAGTATTCACACACACTTGCAATCTCAGCACTTGTCAGGCAGAGGCAACAGGACTGAAAGTTCAGTGTCACCCTCAGGGACATTGCAAGCTCAAGGACAGCCTGGGCTACAATAGAATCTGTCTTAAACAAGGTCCAGCGCGATGACTTCCTCCAACAAGCCTCAGTGCATAATGGTGCTTACCTCCAATCTGATGACCTGAACTCTGTTCCTGCAGCTCACAGGGATTGGGGGAGGGGGAAAGTGTGACCAGAATATATTGTATGAAATTTTTTAAATAAAAAAATAACAACACTATTCCAGCTCTGTACCTACCCATGGAGATGCCTTTATACTTTTTAGCTAAACTTTTCCCGTTGATTCTAGCCACTAGCTATCTCACTGAACTTTTGAGTTTCCCCTTGCCTTCTTTTAGAGTTTGTTGTTTTCTTAAAAAGCTTTTATGGTGCATTTTGTCTTAGTATTCTACCACTGTGAAGAAATACCATGACCATGGTAATTCTTATAAAAGAAAGCATTTCATTGGGGCTGGCTTACGTTTCCAGAGGTTTAGTCCATTGTCATCATGGCTGGAAGCATGGCGGCGTGCAGGCAGCTGTGCTGGAGAGGAGCCGAGAGTGCTACATCCGGATCCAAAGGCGGAAGGGAGGAACTGTGGGTTTGGAAACCCCAGAGTTCTTCCCTGGTTACACACTTCCTCCAACATGGCCACAATTCCTGATCCTTTCAAAAAGCGCCACCGTGGTTGCCATTGTTATTAAAACTACCACACATCTAATATTGAGTACTTTTCTCAGTTGAATATTGTACTAAGATTGAGTCATGTTGTCTAACTGTACTTCCTTTTCATTTATTTGGTGTACCCCATAGTTTGAAAGTTTTATATATCCATTTTTTTCTTGTTGGTTGCCATTTCAACCCGTAAGTACAGTGCCATGAACAATTCTTATATGCCATCTGATTTGTAAATACACTATGTGGACTTTGAATGATAGTTATTAATATATAGCATTGAACCTCTGAGAAAATGTAATTATCAACACCTGGGTTAAAAATGTCAACTCTAGCGTAATCGATGTGTTAGGGCTACTCTCCTGTGCATTGTAGTATTTTATTCCTTAGGTGCCACTAGCCCCACTTGGGTCAGAATGTGCAGAGATGCCCCTGGCTTCAGAACCACAAGTCTGGGTTGAAAGTAGGAATGGGATGGAAATATTCTACTCCAAGGGATCTAGGTTCTCAGAAAGAAAAAGATTGTACTTAGAAAACGAGACAGATAACCTGAACTAAGCATGCTACCTTGGCAGAAATGAACCAGCTTTCTGATAGCATCCTTTAGCCCAGCGTACTTACATTGCACAGGTGCTAGAAGATACAAAGAATAAGCAAGTCTTGGCATTACAAAGCCATTTCTGAAATAAGTGGCTTTAACTCAGAGTTTATTCTCATTTTAGTGGAGACTATTGATCCTTTATGGTACCTCCCCTCTCTTTTTGTTTGCAGTGTCAAAAGGAAGGTATCTTATTTTAAATGGGAGCTTAGTACTGATTGCGGTAAGTAGTCCAGATCTAACTATAGTTGGGCTTCCTATAGAAACAGCTTTTTTTCTTATTAATTTAGGTTAGGATACAAGGTAATTGGTTTCACCCTGGCTTCTTTATACAAATGTGCCATTGTACATTTGTTTGTTTTTAATGATGATTTCACTGTGTATCTTTGATGGCTTTGCCCAGGCAATCTCTTGAGTGCTATGGTTATGCAGCAATGACATTACAGGTATGTGTCCCTATATCTGGCAGAAACAGCTTTTATCTGATAAATCCCTTTTTATCCAGTTACTTCTGGTGATTTGCTTCTGGTTTGTCTGATGAGTTGATAAGTCTGCTTAAACAAAAGGCCTGATAATGTGATAACATCTTGCTACCAAAATAGGACAAAAAACATTTATGTCTTTTGTTGTTGTTTTTGTTTTATCAAGATAAGGTTTCTCTGTGTAGACTTGGCTGTCTTGGACTTGCATCTACTTGTCTCTGCCTCTTGAGTGCTGGGATTCCAGGCCTGTGCCAACACACCCAGCTTATTTATGCCTTTATGACAATTTAAAATTTTTTTCTCTTGTTTCTATTATTATAGAGAAGCATATTTAAAGACATGTTCTATGTGGGTATTTCTAGACTACCATGTAAACTATTTCTACTTTATACAAAAGAATCCCTAGGCTCTTACTTAAATATCATTAGCATGGACAGCTATAAATCTCATATTACTCCAGCTCCAGGGAATGCAATGCCCTCTTCTAGCCTGTACAGGCAGCCACATACCCCACCATAGACATAGACACACACATTTTACAGTAATAAAAGTAAATCTTTAGAAAAATGTATGTAGCTCCTGGAAACTGGCCAACACTAAACAATGTTGGTATGCAAGGAGAGTTGTTGAAGTTACTTTTGGAGAACTAAAGCTGTGAATGCCAATTTCAGGGTGAAAAGACAGTTGATGTGAAGAAAAGTAAATCCTCTGAAGCCGATGTCTCCAGTGACCTTCGCAAAGAAGTCGAAACTCTTTATAAGCTTTCCCTGCCTGAAGATTTCTACCATTTCTGGAAGTTCTGTGAGGAACTTGATCCTGAAAGGCCAGGTGGTGAGTTCTTCCAGCATCTCTCTGCTCCTGTGACAGGAAAAGGTGACAGAAATAGCTCATAGAGAAAAGATTCAGCCATATCCAGTGATACATGCCTATTATACTCTCGGCAATTAAGATGCTGGTTTGAGAGTATCACAAGTTTCAGGCTAGCCTCGGCTGCAGAGTAAGGCCATCTTAAAAAAGGAGACAAAAGAACATTCCCACAGTTCTTTGTAGTGAAAGAGGTGTAGTCAGAGAAACAAGTTAATATTTATGTTTGTCAATTTTCATGGCTGTGACTGAGAAAACAGCCCAGTAGAACAGGGTTATTTGAGTCATGATAGTAAAAGTTTCTGACCATTGTTAGTAGGTTCCATTGTTTTGGGGCCAGTGATACGTTATTCCAGAAGGACGTGTCAGAAAATGCTTACCTCATGGAGGACAGGAAGCAAAGAACATTAGGGAGCAGTAGTCCTTGGATAGGATAAGCCCTTCAGGGTCATTGACCCACTATTGGCCAGTCACAGAAATGCTGCCAGCTGGGGACCATGTTTTCAGTACATGAGCCATTTTGCTTAAACGTCATACCCAAACCATAATGCACAGTATGCTTCTGTCACCTATCGGCCAAAGGCAGGCAGGGAGAATGAGCAGTTGCATATATCGTCATTTTATTTCTACAAATTTGTCTTACGGAGTAGGTAAACTAATAATTTTCTTCAAGGATATTTATTGAACTGACAGAGCGAGAAGGGGTGGGAGGAGCGTTTAAGGGTGGTATACTCCCCCCCCCCCCCCCGCCCGGGAAAGCTGCAGGCACCCTGATGTTGTAAGGTGCACATCTGCACAGACTTCTTGGCATTGTGGTTTGCTTGCTCTGCCCACGTGGTCTGTGAAAAAAGATCAGTGAGGGTTCTAGTTTACAGATTATCTCAAAGAACCTGGATTGACAGCTGAAAAGAAGGAAAGGAAATATTTTTTTCTATCCTTCATCTATGTTATCTTCTCCTTAATCTGTATGTTTGTAGCTATGGCAGATAGCAGGTAAGCGTGTGGTTCTTATTCCTGAAACAATGCAGAGCCTCTTGGCTAGGCCTACATAGAGGCAGGAATGTTTGAAGTGTTAAGCTAATGCAGTAATAAAAATATCCTAAACTTAGTGCCACAGTTCTGTTCAACTGATTTCTTTTCCACGAAGTAAAAACATTTTTACTGACTTTAAAAGCATTTTTTAAAAGAACTGTTTAAGAATTACTTAGAACCAGGAGGCACAGGCAGGTGGATTTCTGAGTTTGAGGTGAGCCTGGTCTACATGATGAGTTCTATAGTAGCTAAGACTGTGTAGAGAAACCCTGTCTCAAAGAAAGGAAGGAAGGAAGGAAGGGAGGGAGGGAGGAAGAGAGAAAGGAAAGAAAGAAAGAAAGAAAGAAAGAAAGAAAGAAAGAAAGAAAGAA
>NW_026596433.1:3644336-3837049 GCF_907164565.1 Psammomys obesus | reverse complement strand
AGAAAGAAAGAAAGAAAGAAAGAAAGAAAGAAAGAAAGAAAGAAAGAGAGAAAGAGAAGGGAGGGAAGGAAGGGAGGGAGGGAAAGAAGGAGAGAGAGAGAAAAGAAGGAAGGAAAGAAAGAAAGAAAGAAAGAAAGAAAGAAAGAAAGAAAGAAAGAAAGAAAGAAGGAAAGAAGGAAAGAAAGAAAGAAAGAAGGAAAGAAAGAGAAATCCTTTAGAGCTAGGTATGGTTCATACCTTTAATCCAGCACAGATGAACAGATAAGTAGATCTCTGATTTTAAGGTTAGCCTAGTCTATACAAAGTTCTAGCGTAGCCAGGGCTAACCTTGAGACCCTGTCTCTAGGGGAGTGGGGAGAGGAAAAGAAAAAGAAAAGTCATCATGGTGAAAGGCATTATTTCCTATTTGGCTCTAGAAAGTGTTGCCTGAATAAACTTATTTTCCTTATAGATGCACTTGCCACAAGCCTTGGACTTCGGTTAGTGGGTCCTTATGATATCCTTGCTGGGAAACATAAAATGAAGAAAAAATCCACAGGCTTGAACTATAATCTTCACTGGAGGTTTTACTATGATCCTCCTGAGTTCCAGACCATTATTATTGGAGATAATAAAACTCAGTACCACATGGGGTATTTCAGGTAAAGGAACGTCTCTTCTCTACAGTACAGCTACTCTGCTATTTCTGAGTCTTCCTAGACCTTCACTGGCATCCCTCACAGTGAAAGACTCCTTTTCCTCTTCCTGTTGGCTCCATAGTCTGTCTATTATTCTGGCTACCCTTAACCTCTTAGCCTGCCTAGGCTGGTGAACTCTTCACACTAAACTTCTCTCATTTCTCTTTCTCTTTGAATATAAACTTGGGTTTTTTTTTTTTTGGGCGGGGGGCGCGGGTCAGAAGAGCTTCTTTTCAGCTCAAGTAAGATAATGTAGACCAGCTATTTGACTTAAGCCATGCATGCACTTCAAGGGGACAAGAGGACTCACAGATTGGTCCTGCCATTTATTATCTTGATGACAGTATGCCAGTCAGTAACTTTCTGTGACTCAGTTTCCTCTCTCGAAGGAAAATGGATAATAACAGCATATATTTGATAGGAATATTGTGAGAATCAAGTGAATGCCTGCAGATGCAGTAGAATGTTACAGATAGGGTAATTTGAGAAATAGCTTGTCCACTTGTAGCGGGAGTGCTGTGTTGTAAAGTCAAGGTGAAATGAGAGAAGATGTGGTATGGCTAGAGAGTAGTACTATACAGAAACTCATGGGGTTGAGAATGGGGTCAGATGGCTTCCGTTCCTGGCTTTAACACTAACTGACTGCTAGAACCTTATCAAGAACTCTTAACCTCTCTTTACTGGTTTCTGCAATTGTAAAAGAGTTGGAGATATATGCATGAATAAGATTTCTCTACTGGTTTCTGCAATTGTAAGAGTTGGAGATATATGCATGAATAAGATTCTTCAATATTTGATAATCTGTCCTGTTTCTTTTTTGTTTTGACTCCACTTTTCTCTTTTTGCTTTTATTTTTCTTAATATACTCTAAAATGAAGGTGATTGGCAATTTGTAATATTCTGTTGACAGACTTTCTCATTTTTTGTATTTGAGTAAAAGGTAATTAGGTACTAAGAGCTAGGGCTTTAGATTTGTTATAAGATTTGTCGTAGACAGTCTGAAAATACTTAGAGCTTAAACCTAGCAACTTTAGTCTACTTTTTACAGGTACAAATTTGTCTATAGACCTAATTTGCTGCTTCTTGGCATTGTAACTTATGGGTAGCTAAACTTTTATTATCTTTTGTTAAAACAGGGATTCTCCTGATGAACTTCCTGTGTATGTGGGTACAAATGAAGCAAAGAAAAATTGTATAATTGTTCAAAATGGAGATAATGTATTTGCTGCCATCAAGTAAGAAACTATTTCATTTCAATTCTCTTAATTTGTTTGCATGTCTACAACACATTACAAAGTAGGATTATGGTGACTTCAAGGCTTCAGACATCTAAGCTCACTTCTGTGACTCTTGAAGCCAGCCTTATGCACAGTTCTGATGCTTGTCACCCAAAGCATATGTAACTGCATATTTATTGGACATATTGCTGAATCCTAGGCTGAGCTCTGAGCACATGGCAGAGCATGTTCTTAGCATGTTAAACCCCTCTAGGTTTCATTCCCTGCAGTGCAAAAAAAATGTGTGAGTATTGTTAAACTTTAACTTCAGATGACCCATGAAAAAAAATCATTTTTTCCTTCCTTACTAGACCTCACATTTAAACACTGCCATTAAGAGTCCATTGACTGCAATGTAGTCAGAGTGAAAAGTTTTCCCGAGTAAGGTATTTACAGAATTTTTGGGTGGGGTTGGAAGGCTGCTAGAACAAGGGAGCCTCCAGGGATAACAGTTGGATGACTACTGTCTCATCAGCAGCATTCGTCCTTGCTATCAAGAAGCTGGGAAATAGACCGCTCTCTCAAGCAGCTCCAGGGCTATATCATCTGTAGTTACACCAGCAAAATCACCACCCTGCCTTCTGCCCCTCAGCATCATGAAGCTAAGGCTGAGCTACTAAGATCTCATCTACAGCTTCTCAAGACTTGTCAGTGGGCTACAGCTTACATGAAGAGGGAATGCAGAAGCACTTCCCAACCCTTCCTTCAGCGTTGAAAGAGTTGCTTCTGCTCAGGATAAACCAGGTCCCATATGGAATCAGCTAAAAAAGAGCATGCGAAGTGCACCAATTTTTCACGTAGGAAGGGGCCAGAGTCAATGAACCAGTTGATATTGGCCACAGACATGATTTGAAGTCATTAGTAGGTATGCAGTTTGTTTTAATTCAACAAGGTAATCTTTATCCCTTGAAACAGATAGACTATGTTTTATATGACTCTAAGGGCCTTTATTCCTGTGACTTAGTAGTAGAATTTATCATTGAAGAATTAGAACCAAGCCAACCCAAAGTGACTATTGTTCTGTGCTGTATACACAGAGGGATATCAACGTTCTGTTCTTTCTCTTGTAAGACAATTTTGAGTCTTAGGTAAAGTTTGCCTGGGATTTGTAATTGGTGTACGTTTTGTTTTGTTTTTTCTCTTTGGGGTTGTGAGTACTGAAGACTGAACCCAGGGCCATGAGCATTCTAGGCAAGTGCCTTCTACTTGAGTTATATCCCTGGCCTTGGTACCTTTCTTCTAAACCTTTAAGATTTATCATTAACCTAAACTGGCATTGTCTATATTAGAAACTGTAGTTGTTTACTGGCATATTATTGTCTGTTTCCTGTGCCAGCATGTAAGGCCCATGAGAGCAGTGGCTGTGGTTTTTACATGATGTTCTTTAAAAATACCTTAGCATATAAATATATCTTTTTAAAAATTTCTAGTGCTGGGGAGCATACTCATGGCATTATCATTATAAATTGTTTATAAAAACAAATTATAGAAATAACACAACTAGCAATAAGGAAGATAATGTAAATATATATAAAACATTTGCTTGTTATATTATATAAATGCCATGATTCCATTTGTTGTGAAGAGGGCAAGTAACACAACAAAATAATTCCTTTTTTTTTCTAATGCATGTGGAAAATATACTCAAAATTTTTAATCTTTAAACTACAGGAGTGATGTTTAATCTTTCTTTCCTTCTGCTTTCCTTCCCTAAAACTAAATGCTACAATAATTTTGCACTAAAGGACTTGTGGTAGTCCATACCACCTTAAATATAGTGTAGTAATAAAATGTATTCCGTGTTTTTGTTTATTTGTGCACCAGTGGCACAAAGGTAGTGGTGGGTAATATTGGCATCTCTTTAAGGATCAGCGTGTTGGCACTACGTTAGCAGTATTGCATTGTTCATTGTTCAGTATATGCAGTGTGTTTAACGACGTCAGCAATGCATAGCTCCAAGGACAATAGATCTCTGTAGCCCAGTGTATCTGAGCGTTGTGTGTGCTGAAATGGGAACTAGGCAGGAAGCAGTTCTGCATATTGAAGTATTGTGAGTTAAACTTTTACCTACTTTTACTGAAAGAGAGAGACTGATAGACTTTGTTTGGGTATAAGCTTTTGGGAACAACATTTTCTCAAACCAAAAAAAAAAAAAAAAAAAGCAGATTATATTTGGTATCATTGATAACATTGAAGGTTTAACAAAATAAGATAAGCTTTTCACTGAAACTTCCTAATAGTCATGAATGTGATGTTTTTCATGTTGCACAATGGGATGAACGTGGTGTAATGAGAAGTTTCAACATTTGAAGATTTATATAACTTACCGAGCCAGTATGTTCCACATAACCATTACAGAGTGCTGTGAAACATGCAAGGGTAGAGCTTTATTCAGACCTGAAGACATTTCCGTGGGCCTAACAAAATGTTTAGGATCACTGCTTCAGTTTGCACATTGCACCTTTTAAACATCCTTTAGCAGAGTGTTGAAGCTGATAGTAGCTTTGATCACAACAGCTTGATGGATAAAGGGTCTTGGTGGCTGCACTCAGAATAATGGAGGAAGTGCTTTTGCAAAGGAACAAGTGTATGTGTGTATGTGCCTAAGTGTACTTGTACATAAGGTACTTGAAGGCCTTCTGGCCTTCTTGAGAGGGCTTGAGTATAGGATTCATTTATGTTTTTGACAGAACTGGATCTAGTGGTTAATACATCTTTTGGTATACAGTCTGTGGTGATTAAATTAAGCAACGGTACTGCAATAAGGAGGGGCTGATTATTGTGGTTTGGGTCTCCATGATATGTAGTCCATCCTTGCTATCCTTTGTACCTCAGTTTCCTGATACGTAAAGAGGAATGAAGAATTACATACATGCACATGTTTACACATGGAACATGTTACTGTCCATTTCAGGGAGCTCTCTGTAGCCAGCATCATTTTTATCTACAGGAGCGATCAAGCCTGCAACATGAACTAATTATTAGTCTACATAACTACTGTAAATTTCTAACATGGTTGCAAACAGAAGTCAGTTTATTCCAGGAGTCTGCTGCCAGGGTGGGTGTTTTAAAAATACAGATCCCTTTTGTGGACAGCACACTTGTGTTTTCCTTTTGAGTCAGCCCTCTCCAAGGCAGTATGCCATATCTTAATTTCTAGAAGTAAGACTTAAAACTCAGCCTCCTCTTTTGATTATGTTTTCCTTCCAATGTTTACAATGAAGATACACAGTTCAGACATGTTAGCTCTTTCTGTGGCTGGCAGCTTTTTTTTATTAGTACTGCTCATTCCTTGTTTGATTCAACCTATAAGGACTTTGGAGAGAAGGATTGCATAGAACTTGACATTTTTATCTCTGCTCCTTGACTCCTGTATTAAATAGAGGCTAGCAATATAACGAGGGCTTTTGCTTCTTTTCCAGATTATTTTTGATGAAAAAACTTAAAGAAGTAACAGATAGAAAGAAAACTAGCATTTTGAAAGACATAGATGAAAAACTCACAGAAGCAGCCAGAAAACTAGGATACTCACTGGAACAGAGAACCATGAAGATGAGACAGAGAGATAAGAAGGTAGGGTTCCACCAGGTCATGTGCCTGTTGGGCTCTGTTCCTGGCTCCTCCCTATCTGCACTGGATACTTTTCTCTAGTCCTATCCTAAAGAGAGCTGTATGCCATCCCCAGGGACTCAGGGCAGTCTGGGGCAGGAGTCAGGTGGCTCCTTCAGGTTGGCATGTAGGCTGAGTCCTGTAACTGGAGCCTGCTCCTCTGGTTGCACAACTCATTCTAGTCTCTTAAGCTTGTTTTATTGGACATTTTGTTTTACATTTTACATTTTGTTTTGGACATTTGTAAATAAAAAGCAGCTTTGTGCTTAATATTAAACTTCCTTTTCTGATGGCTGAGGTCTTGTATCAGTGCAAGGTATTTTAGGGGTGGTGTTCTATACTTCCTAGTGACTTACCTAGACCTCAAAGGTGGTTCTCTGTCTAGCAAAAGTATGGGGTAGGATTTGCTCATTTTCTCCTGATTCCTCTTTGACCCCATCAGCATTTTCTAGTGCCTGCAGTGTGAAGAAATGTTTTATAAATGAGCAAGCAATTCTCAACTTTGGGGTTCTTTTGGTTTTTCAGTTAGGAATATCAGAGTAAGTCAACAGATATGTGAAAGAATTTAGCTATTTGTGTGGGCATTCCTCATAAGTGGTGGGCAAGTGATAGGCCAGTGTTCTCCTACAGCCTTTCACTGATAGCTTCTGAAGCTGCTTTATCTGAACACACATGTTACTTCTGAATGAGCTGGTGCTGTGCAAAGTTCTTAGTGTATTTATGGATTTAGTTTCTGAAGTCCTACTTCACTCTGTGATCTGATTCAGTGTCGGGTTACACACAGCCACTGAATTGCTGCCTTAGGAACTCTTTCTGTAGTCCTAAGACCAGAAATAGTTTCCAAAGGTGTATATTTTAAGATTAATTACAGTGGCATTTAACATGTTGTGTTCCTTCCACCTTTCTGGTTCTCAAGGAAAATTCCTACTAGAAGAAAAGGAAGTGCACCTCAACTTGCTATTGCCATTTCTGAGGGTGTCTTGACTAGCTAGACTGAGCTTCTGGGATGGAATGAGCAGCAAATTTTTTGAGAAGATCCTTGTGTTTTTTTTGTTTTTTTGTTTTTTTTTTTCTGTAAACAGCTATAATTTAGTTTAGAGACTTTCTTAATACTTTCCTCCATCTGTAAATATGATTGAAACTTAAATTTCATGTTGTGCTTATTCTTGCTCCTTCCAAGTTTATATTCAGTATTTGTTTTTTATTGAACTATATCTGTTATTACATAAATAGAAGGAAAACCATTTGCAAGAAAATTATTTTTCTCTCTCCATGTTGATAGTTATTTTCAGTCCTTTTTAGTTTATGTATAATTTTTAAATGTTACTGTGCGATCATTTAATTCATATGTTCCTATTTCTGCAAACTTCAGCTCCACTGGTATGCTAGTGACTTTGTCCTAGCAAATTAGCATAGAATCTGCATTTTATTGTGTTAAGGCTTTATATAGCATTATGTAGTGCAGCAGAGTTTTCACATAGGTAGAGTCTTGTAGTATTTTGAAATGCAAAGTTTATGAGTCATTATATTTTTCCTAAAAGAAATGTGTATTGAAACTAATTCCTTACACTTTTCTTGTAGTATTTTAGTTTTGTTTTCACATTTAATACTGAAAGCCAACGATAAGATAATCTGGTGTAAAGATCAAGATTATAAAGCTATAGATTATGTCAGTGTCTGAAAATTCCTTTTGAATATTCTGCCCTTTAGGGTGGCTTAGCAGATGATGAAAGTATTGGAGGGAGGGCTAAGGAAGAGTGGGATGCAGTAACTTTTAACAGACCTGGGCTTAGATAAAAACTTTAAAAGAAGAGGTCATCTTTGGACCGTTTTTCTTCTGTTTGGGAAGCTTTCACTAGACTACACAAGTGGAATATTGAAGATACTAAGTACCAAGACCAAGTATGTTGGTGCACATTTGTAACCTCAGCATTGAGGCAGGAGAACTAAGAATGCAAGCCATGGGCTAGAGAGATGGCTCAGTAGTTAAGAATACTGGTTGCTCTTCCAGAAGACCAAGGTTTGATTCACAGGACCCACATGAAGGTTTACTACCGTCTGTAACTAGGTCCAGCATATCTAATGCCCCTTTCTCACCTCCCTGGGCACCAGACATGCAAGTATTATATAGACATACGTGCAAGCAAAAGATTCTTAAATGAAAACGCTGGAAAAAAATTTCAAACCAACCTGAGATAAAGATAACCAGGGAGGCAGCGTCAGGCAGGTCTCTGAGTTCGAGGCCAGCCTGATTTACAAAGCAAGTTCCAGGACAGCCAGGGCTACACAGAGGAAACCCTGTTTCACACCTCCTTCTCCCCTTCCCCCCCTCCAAAAAAAAAAAAAAAAACAACTAAAGAGATCTAAAAATAACCCTAAAAGAAAGTTAAAAGTAAACCAGCCATGTAATTTGTCTATAAAGGCACCACCTAGAACTAGCCTGGTTTTTGGGAGTTTATTTATGAGCTTAAAATTTTGGGGTCAAAAATAGGTGTCTGAATTTTGGCAGTATTAATGAGTTCTGTTGTTCTCCCACAAACTCCACTCTATCCCATCTTCCTTCCAGACCCCGTTTCCATGCTTTCTGCTTAGAAAGGGTGCTGACTTGCCTTCTGTAACAGTGCTGGTTGTTTTCTCACATGTCAAAACAATTTAATACATTTGTTTATTTTATAATTCAAATGCTTGACTTCTGATTTTAAAGAAATATATTCTCTCCAGGATCCAGATTTACTGCTAATGTCCATGGGTGCACTGTTGTCAAAATATTCATGGTTTATGTGGTTGAAATTGGGAGATAGGTCTTCTGATCTTTTGGGTCTTTTCACAAGGTGTCATTTTGTGTTTTTTGGTGATTTGTTGTTTTCTTAAAATTAGGTTGTGACAAAGACGTTTCATGGTGCAGGCTTGGTGGTTCCCGTAGATAAAAATGATGTTGGCTACAGAGAGCTCCCTGAAACAGACGGTAATGTGTAAATTTGTGTATGGATGTGTAAACTTGTTTGTACACATGGAGAAAGCTTTCTCATGTTGGGTCATAGGTAATTGTTAAGAGCAAACTCAGGTTTCAGGTAGACATATATGAATTAATACTGCATTCATAGCTTTATTTTGAGCAAACTATTAGTGTCACTAAACCTTATCTTTTTTATCTACAAAATAGGCAGTGATGTTCATAGGGGTCTCTGGATTGTAAAAGGATATAAAGTTCTTAGTGTGATGTCATATAATGAATGCCCCAAACAAGGGAAATACTGTTTAAGACTGTAAGGAATTTTAACACATTGCTTAGGTTATATTTTTCTAACCTGTTTTAGAACCTTTGACATAGTAATGATTGAAAAGTAAGCATTTGGTTGTAGTCTCAAAGCACAAGATCTCTGTGCCCATTTTGGTTTTCATAGACCTGAGATACTACTTTATATGGTTGGTCATACATAAATACTTAGATGACAATTACACAAAATCTGGTAAATACTCTGTTGAAAACAAATCATCTATTGTTCTCTTTCTTTACTGTGAGCACCCCTATTGGCACTCTTTATATTCTTGTTTTTGTGGGTATAAAATATAAAGAAAATCCAGCTTAGGACCGCCTCAAGGAAGTGTCCCACCTCGTACACATGGCCGGCTTTTCCTCTAGGATTAAACAAGCCTGAGCACTTCTCAGTCATGTGGCATATCCAGCCAGTAAGCTGAGAGTGTTGTGACAATTTATACTTAATCCTTTTTACCATATAGCCTTACTATTCCTCTAGGAATTCACAGGGGGCAACTGCCTGTGGCTGAGGTATCTAATAAGTGGCTCCTGAACACTTCATATGTGTCCTAGTGCCACTGACAAGTGGCATTAATTTAAATGTTTAACATCTTGTTAAAAATTTCGCTTAAATTTATAAGTTCGAGTAGTATTAAACATTTTGGTATTGATTATATGTTGAAATAGTGCTATATTAGGAGTATTGAGTTAAATATCTTTAGTTTCATCTATTTTTTTGTTCAGGTGTGTGGGGTGGGGGGCAGAGGGAGGGAGAGGGGAGAATGGAATGGAGAACACATGCCCTGGGGTGCATATGGAGGTCTAAGAGAACTCTTGGGATGGATGGTCTCATGCTGCCTCATGGGATCTGGCAATCACCTCAGGAGGCAAAGGCCTGTGGACAGGCGCCACCTCTGACCCACAGGGCCCTATCACTAACACTCTCTTTTTAATATGGGTACTATAAAAATGTGAATTATATATGCAGTTGTCCTGTCTCTCACACTAATCTGTCTTGTCTGTTCCCGGAAGTGAGAGATAATCAGTCTCTGTCGGAAGGACTGGGGATTCTGCTCCCCTTTCCAGGCTGCTTGAACTGAAGTAACATTATGATCGACATTCTGAATTACAGCATGGCAGATTAATAATATGGCATAGATTGTTAGAAGAATACATAAGGAAAAGCCTTTATGTAAAGTCTACCATTAAAGATGGTCATGTGCTTTTTTTATTTTATATCTTTCCATCATTGATTTCTTTCAGCTGACCTTAAGAGAATTTGCAAGGCAATTGTTGAGGCAGCAAATGATGAGGAGAGACTAAAAGCATTTGCGCCCATTCAGGAAATGATGACTTTTGTGCAGTTTGCTAATGATGAATGTGATTATGGCATGGGACTTGAATTAGGAATGGACCTCTTTTGCTATGGCTCGCACGTGAGTAAAAACTCTTGTCTTTCCTCATTACTCCATATACACACATTCAAGTTTGCACTTATATTCTCAAGTTCCAGTGCTGGCAAGTGACTTCCAGTTTGAAGTGATTTTAAAGTCAAAGTTCTAAAACTTCTTGCGATCTTGTATTCCAGCAAAGGTGAATTAACAAAATCGTTTCCTCAAGTTCATATTAAAGTTAGCTTACATATCAATATTCCAGGGGTGTGCCATCTTTTTGGTGTGTGTATGAATGTGGGAATATACACATCCTTTTCCTTTGGTTTTATTTCTGTTTAGGCGGTGTCATCTACTACCATGCCTTGAATACTACTTTCAAATATTTTAATTAAAGCATTGCAGCTAGTAGTCTATCACTATTGTTCCTTAAGAACATTACCTGTTATCCGTGCTACTTTAACTGTAGGTGCCTCAGAGTCGAAAGGTCCGTAAGACTTAGTTATGAATGGCTTTAAGTCATCATCCCTAACTGTGTATGGCTGGGCAGTTTTTTCAGTACCATTTTATCTCTTTTCCTACCTGTAAAATTGCCTTCCCGTGTGCATACACGTTTCTCATGGTATCTCTGGTAAGTCACTGGTAGAACACCTTCTCCAGTCTCACAGGGGCATCCCGTTCCATCATCTTAGTCCATCATTCCCAAACTGCAGGTGCTTGGAAGCCACCTGTGGCTATTACTGCAAATTGCTTCCTTAGGTCAGAGATGAGGCCCTCATGGCACTAACATACCCAAGTGACCAAATTGCTCCTCAGCATGTCACTTTACAGATCATGCTGAGGAGCAAGTCAGTAGCTCTCTAACTTCAATATGGATCAGTCATCTGGGGGCTAGTTCACAGATCAGTGGTTCCCTGCCCCCACCTGGACAAACTGATGGTGGGACCTGACAAACTGATGTGACTGCTCAGAGACCCTGAGTGAGAACCCTGTTGTAAAGCGTTATACGGCCTCTCCTGTGTTGTTTGTTATCAGTAAAAATATCTGAAGTGTTGAACACATAGAAGATACAATTGTCACAAAGGACCTAACTGTAAATTCCACTAAGATGTGAAATAGGTTCAAAAAATGCAAACTTGATGGTGTGAGAATCACATGAATAATGTAAAGATTTGGTACATTGTGTAAGTGCTTCAATAAATGGTTACTGTTTTTCAGCAAAAGAATATAATGTTGGGGCTAGAGAATTGGCTCAGAGGTTAAGAGCACTGACTGCTCTTCCAGAGGTCTTAAGTTCAATTTCCAGCAACCCCATGATGGTTCACCACCATCTATAATGAGACCTGGTGCCCTCTTCTGGCCTGCAGGCAGAACACTGTATATGTAATAAATAAATAATTTTTTTTAAAAAATGGACTTAAAAAAAAAAAGCCAAAAAAGAATGTAATGTATCTGGGTTTCTCCTACTGTGTATGTAATAGCAATACTGTAAAATCAATTCAGTAAACCTATGACTTTAGGGTAAAGAATGAGTCAGAGTAAAGGGAGAGAGGCTGGAGAGATGGTTAAAAGCACCACTCTTCTTCCAGAGGACCTGGGTTTAATACCAGCATCCACATGGCAGCTCACAACTGTCTGTAATTCGTGTTGGGAGATTTAACATTCTCTTGGACACCAATTATGTGTTACACATTTAGGCAAAACACATACATGTAAAAGTATTTTTTTTAATTATAAGTGATTTGAAAGCCCATATTTGACATACCTATTACAAAGTCTATGAAAAAAAAAAAAAAAGACTAGTAAAAATAGTTAAAGAGAAAAAGCATTTAACAGCAGTTGGGTATAAAAGGTTGTTAAGAAACGCTTTTCTTTTGTTTTGTTTTTTTCTTTTTTGAAGTGAACAGTTTCCTCTTGGACAGGATAGCAGTTGCATATCCCATGTCCACTGAGTTAATGACATGATTTTGGAAGTAGGCTTTGTTACACAGGTGCTTTTCAACACATTGTCAGCTGTACCCACCATTTTCTCGGCTTGATGTTTTGTTCTTTGCTTTTCAGTATTTTCACAAAGTTGCTGGCCAGCTTTTACCTCTTGCATATAATCTGTTGAAGAGGGACCTGTTTGCAAAAATTATTGAAGATCATCTGGCAAGCAGAAGTAAAGAGAACATAGACCAGCTTGCAGGATGAGTGAGCCGCTGTCGTGCAATGCTGCAAAGTGGGGCCATCAGATGGCGCTTGGTTCTTAAGAAAGAGAAAAATAAATAATGGAAACTTTATTATTAAAAACTTTCACACTACAGCTCTGCTGGTGTTTCTCTTTCACATGTTAATTAGTGAATGACACTCCTCTTAGTATTTTAGAAATTTCTAAGTTTCTAAGGTACTTTTCTGAGTACTGTCCCCAATATTAACATGCTGATAAAACAGTCCTTATCCAAATTCAAATACCCATCTATTAATTAGAAATAGCAGACTAATTAAAAGTAAAAACACTTGGGGCTAGAGAACACTGACTGCTCTTCCAGATGACACACCACATAGTAGCTTAAAATGGTAACTCTGTGATCTGACAAACATCAGACATACATACAAAACCAATACACATTACAAACAAAAAAAAACCCTCTCCTTTTAGTGATGGCAACAGTCTCAAAAACAGTTCATAAGACTTTTTATATGCCTTTGGGGCTAATATGAATCTCAGCTAGATTTATCAAGAACAAATGAAAAGGAAGAGCTTTTCATCCTTGTCACCCACAAGCCTAACCTAATCTGGAACTGTATCTTCAGAAACTGTGCCAGCTTATCAGAGCCAAAATAGGAACTGGACAAAAGACATGACCATTATCTGTAAAGCTGAAAATTAGCTCAACTATAGAGCACTTGTCTAGAGTGAAGCCCTAGGTTTGATCCCTAGCCCTGCTAAACAAAATTAGAATTGCAATTCTAATTTGGATATCTGTGAATACAGTAACGAGGGCAATGAGATAACTGATTTTTCAGCTCCTGAACACTTTCATCAAAGAGCAAGCTCCCTGTTGTAGAATACCACGCCTTCCTTTCTTGCCTTTTTACTCCACTAAAGACTTAGTCCATATATACTTATGTAGTATGTATATTTATCTATCAATCATCCAACTGGAACACATTTTAAGTGCCTAAGCACATTCATGAATCACCATGACCCAATCAGGATTGTTACTGAACTTAAATTCATTTTTTTTTTTTTTTTTTTACTTCTTGGGGCCCATTGATGGAATTTCTGTTAGCCTCCCAAGCATTTATGTTGCCTGTGTCCAAGGAAATGCACCACTATGAAAGATATTTTATAATGACCTAAAGTCTACTCATCAGCCCCAAATTGACCTTACTGTATTAACAGCACAGTCCCCGTGTCAGCATAATTCTCTCATTGGTTCAAGGCACAGACCTTGGTTCCCTTTACTCTTCTAGCCTAGGGTTTGACAAACTTGGAGCTGGTCAGTACTGAAAATGAAACCTCATCAAGGTTCCAAGCATTCTTATTACCTAAATACTACCCCCAACGTTCCATCTTCCTCCCTCTGGAACCCCAATTTTTCAACCTGACTTTAGGTTCAAGGTTCTCACCGTGCAGCCATCCTCAATTCTGTGTTGTATTTATGTTAGTATCCTAAACCAAATAAACTATGCTTTACAGAAACTCTACTAAGAACCAAGTAGCTGGGGGTTGGGGGGGGGGGGAGCTACCGTGTCACACTGAGGTTAACTTCAGATGGCTACTTTGGATGTCAGTGGGTCCTAGTTCTTTCTCATCTGTGCTCAAGCTCCAACAGCTTCATTCTCAGATTATGTTACAGAAGTGGCAACAAATATGTCAGAACTTGACAGACTTAACAGCACAGTATACTGTATAGAAAGTATATTTTGCATTTACATTTTATGTCTCCCTTAGTGTTCAAGATCCATCCTATACAAGGCTCCGCCTCTTGGAGCAATCCATTTCCTTCTCATCCCACAATTAGCATAAACCATAATACCCTACTGTTGCAGGATATTTGATCCCATTGTAAACCCTGAGATTGTGAACCGGAAAAACCTGTTTCTTGTGATGTGGCTCAGCCCTAACACACACAGACAAGGAGCTTGGGTTAAAGGCTTTCTGGTTATTGTGAATAAGTAGCTGTGGTGTGGCTCAGCCCTAGAACACAACTTTAACCCAAAAGCTTTCTGTAAACAAGAGCTAAATAAAGTTAACGCTAGGTCAGGAGGCAGAGCAAACAGCCAGTTGACATAAGAAAACAGGGGAAGGACACTGAGTTGAAGGGTATTTAAGACGGGGGAGAATAAGAAGGAATTTAGGCTGAATAGGAAGGTCAGCTGGGTGCCTTCTCTGCCCCTGTGGGCTAGCTGGTTTTCACACCAGCACCTGGCTCCTGAGTGTTCATTTGTAAAATCCCAACAATTGGGATTTTCTTCATAAAACCACCCTACACCTGAAAATCTGATCTCAAACATTGCCATCACCTGCATCTTAAAATCATCTGTGACTCCTTTTCTGAAATCCTCACAGGAGAATCACAGCTCTCTCCTGCCTAAAAGACCCATTCCACTTCCACTATGGCATGCCACCATTCCATCAAACACTCAAGTAGGTATGCTCACAGTGGCCAACTTTCAGCCGAAGAAGTTTCACCCATCGGTAAATATCTAGCTGCTGAGGGCTCCTTGAAATTCTTTCATTTGGGTTAGATCACCCTGTCTTAATCTCATTAGCAGTTCTCTTTTGCTGTCTCATTCCACCATTGACTGCCTCTTCTCTGTCCAAACTTAAATCCATGTAATTTCATCCTCTTTCTGGAATATACTTTCCCTTTAACTCAAGGCAGACTTCTAACTTGAATCGCATATCCTACTTGAAATCCTAAAAGGTATTAAAACTTAGTTCTTGGCTGGAGAGGAGAGAGAAGAGGTAGAAACAGGGAAGGAGAGAGGAAGAGAGACAGAGAAAGCACTCAGCAGTTAAGAGGACTTGCAGCTATTCCAGAGAACTGGAGTTCAGTTCTCACCACCCACATCGAGTGGCTCACAATTACCTATAACTTGAGTTCCAAAGGCACTTGCATGCATGCGTGCGTGTGCACACAGACACACAGACACACACACACACATGCACAATAAGGGGCTGGAGAGATAGCTCAGTGGTTAAGAGCATGCATTGCTCCTAACAGAGGAGCCACATTCTCAACACCTACATTAGGTACATCACAGCTACCTGAAACTCCAGCTCCAGAGGATCTGATACCTGGCCTTTTTGGGTACTTGAACATAACCACAGCTTAAATAAAAATAAAGTGTTTGTTTTTTTTTTTTTTTTTAATCTTAAAATCGGGCACGATTGCTCAGTGGGTTGAAGTAAGCCTTATGGCCTTAATTGGATCCCTGGACTCCACACAGTGGTAGAACTGATCACAAAGGATTGTCTTCTGACCTCCATATAGTATGTACATGCCTCCATTTACATATACACAAAAAAAATTCACCGTAATGTCTAAACCCTAATAGGAGGTGATACTGATCTCGTCTTCCTGCGGTCCTTTCCAGCTCATGTCATTCTCTCATCACACTGAAAACCTTAGGGATGCTCATCCTTGAGCTCACACTCATACACTCAGGGATACACTAGCAAATCCTGTTCATCTTCACCATCCCTAGAACACTACCATTTTCAGAGCACCACAGTTGAGTTCAATGGACAAGTGAAAAATACAGAATAGAAGATTCATCCTGGCCCTGTGGTGTTTTCCTCTTAACTAAATGCTTATTAGAAGTCTGAACTCTCATTCAAGTATTTCTTACCACGGTTTTAAAGCAGATCTGTTAGTGTATTTCTACTGTGATTGCTTTTGCTCTTCATGAAGACAGTATCATTGTTCTTCTAAAAGACAAACATGTTTAAACTAAACTGGAATCTTTCGTTTTGATACTTGGCGGCCCTAGCCTGTTGCTCGTACAATGTACATGCTTTCTTAAGTGAGCATGTCCTCCTTTCTTCCGGCTCCTTGCTCACAACACCCAAAAGAGGAACAGCTGTGACCCAACAGAAGCTCTTCAAACACTATCCTCCGAAGGCTGCGTGGGCCAGTCACACTGGCCTACACTGACTGCACAGTGCAGCTGTGCAGAGGGAGGGTACAGATGTAATTAAAGGCCAAACCACACATTGAAGTAGAGATTTTAATAGATCTTCTCATTAACTCATCACAGTAATAAGTTATACTGTAATGATATGCAGCTTTACTACACTAGTATAAATAAAAACAGATAAATACAGCTCTAAGCAACAGCACAGATTAACAAACTAAGCATTCTTCAAAAACCAAAAGTAAAAACAATTATTAATAAGAGATGCTGACACGTTTGCCCATTTTCATCATACCGTCTCAAAAAGGGTACTCAAATAAGGCGCTGCACTAAGTATATTGGTCAGTAAGTTTGCCAATTAGCTAGGCACGTGTAGTTCACGGCATTCACTATCTTATGTGGTTGGAAAGCAACCACACCTTAATGAAAAAAGAAAAACAGAACATATGTTAACACTCAAGAAAAAAAAGACCCAAAGCTCTGAGCACATTAAAAACACGGCACTTCTCTTATATTTCAGCAGTAAGACACATCAGAAAGAGAAATGTAACAAAGAAAATGAATGCTTTAATATGTATCCTGAAATGTCGGTCTCTGAAGCAAGGGTCTGAAAGCAGAGTCTGAAAGCAAATGTAGAAAATAAAACCATGTGCAGTTTTTGTGTAAAGTTGCAAAGAAACTGGCTTCTCCTTTGAAGACTTGGAACCCAGAAGGGGCTGAGTCAAACCTTTTGGCCATGCTGAAGAGTTTGTACCAGCAGTGCCTTGCACACTGCAAATATAAGTTACACAACTATCATTAAAAATGAGTTCACTCAGTTTAGCCAAACAATGAAGGGGTTATGAAAAATCTTAAAATCTGCCAGCAGAAGTAAAAGAAAAAATATTGGTGGCAGACAGCACAGCTGAGTAATTCTAAAATGATGATGAATTCTGGATCATTCTAATATGGCTTCCTGGTTGTTTGAGTCTTCAAGATCATACAGATCTAATGTGATCTCATTATATATTAAAAACGGCTCATTACCAGTTGTTTCAGAAAATGTTTGTATGGATGCATTTGCCTTCCAAAATTTCATACTCGGAGTATCTGGGCCAGTCTGGTGAGCAAACTGCCTTTGCCAGTCGTGAATTAAGACCATGATTAAAGCAGACATTTCCAGTAACAATTCCAAGTACTGAGAGGTACCTCTTATAACTAATCCTGCAGAAATGTGCATTATAGCTATTTAAATCATCAGTGAACACTTCAGGTATGGCTGGGACCTACCCTGTGATTCAAAGGTTATACTCACATTGTGATTTTATAGTTTTCATTTTGTTTGATTTTTCTAAAAAAAAAAAAAAAAAAAAAAAAGGTTTGGCTTTAATCTACTAGTAATAGTTTAGGTTATTTTCAACTTTCCAGTTTGTGGGTCAGAATGGACAGGTCAAAGGACATAACCCAGGAGATGGCAGTGAGAAATCAGAAGGTATTATGTGCACTCTGTATCACAGAAGTGATCACCTCTGCTTAAATCCTTGTGCCTAATGTAAACGTTGTTCATACCTCCATATTTGTAAGTCAGAATTAGTCTGTATAAAAGAAATCACATTAAAAAGGTAAAATTATTTAAGTGCAATATTAACTGATCTGTATTTTATAAATTTTAATCCATAAAAATATAAATAAGAATGGTAAATTTTTAAGAAAAGAAATATACATTTAGTGCAAGTTATGAATTACATTTCATCTCCAGTGTCAGCAGTGGAACATCCTGAAATAAAAGAATGATCTAATTTGAAGAAAAAAGCTCCAGTGTTTAACATGCAATCAATACCAGGTACAGCTAAACAGAATCCTTCCTTCCCTCCATCACAGCAGCAGCATTTGGTTTAATTATGCTGAACAGCACTTTTATGTCATAGTAGTAACTTTAGAAATAGAAAATTTGCATAAGACTAGATCACATTATCCATAAAGTCTGAGAGGAAAAAAATAAAACTGATTAGAATCACATTTGTTTTTGATTCTGAAACACACAGCACACAAGCTAGGGGATGTCATTTACACCTCCAGATCTGACCTGCTTGGCCAGCAGTGGTGTGTGTGTGTGTGCACGCTTCCAAGCCTTTAGTGATGGTACAAACGACATGGTTAATGGCACAAGAAACATCCCTTCTTGTGATGAAACCTCAGTAAAATCACAATACATCTCAATATGAGAAAGGACTGCTTCAAAAGGACACACCAATTCAAAGAGGTTTTGTTACAGCTTAAGAGAGGGGAGAGGAGAAGCTCTTTTGGAATGTAGAAAGGTGATGCTTAACTATACAATTCATGAGTTAAACAGAACAATTCTGATATAAAAGGGCAAGACCTTGCAGTCTTAATAGATGGCTCAATTCAAAGTAATCCCTCCAGAAATAGGGACTGGTAATACGTCTCTGTGGTGCTGAAGTGACAGCCGGGTGCTTGAGGATTCCAGTGAAGGCTCCATGGAGGCTCAAGCCTGTACTCCCACTGCATAGCCTCAGTGAATGCAACCAGTGCAGAACAACATGAGATGAATTACTGCTCCAGTCAGTTAGGGAAATACCTCAGTCCTTTTCCTTCTCCCTCCCCAAACAATCCCTTTGTTCTCCCAGCATTATTTGCAAACCTGGTTGCAAAAGCTCTCGGCTTGTATTTCCTTTCCTGTTTTTTAAAAGAAGAAAAAAGCAGACGAGTCCCTCAAATTAAAGAATTGTGCTATTCAACAAATGCATTTCCTCTTCTGTCTCCTCTCTCTCCTCATCTTCAGGGTTCAGTTGAACATTATTGAAGCGGGGTCTTGGTTTGCCGTCTGGGCCATATGACGGAGGATATCTTTTTTTGTTATAATGCCAAGGAGGCGCCTGAAAAGGATGAACAAAAAAGAGCTATTAAAATAAAAGGGAAAAGAAAAGAGGAACTAAATCTATAGATAAATCCTTTTTGTTGACAGAAATAGAGAGCAGAGCAAGCAGCCTGATTATGCATTTTTAAAAGTGTTTTACTATAAAGACAATGAAATTACCCAGCAACAGTCTTCCTACATAAAGAGTACTGTGGTCACTCAGAGTATAAGGGCCTTCCCGCTGGGACTGAGGACTACTGTGTGCCTCACTGAGGCAGAGCTATTTTGATTCAAGTATGCCAATAAAAAGGTAACAAAAAACTGGGGCGATGTATGAACAGGAAATAATACTGATCCAGTTTGAAAAAGGAACCCATTCCCATTTTATTAGAAAATAATTTAAAAACTCAATATTTTGAAGAACCAAAATTTTTAAGGGATACTTTTTGATTACCCAGTTGTATGCGAAAAATTCATAAAAGCACATACAACTGAGATAAAATATGCAAACAATGGTCAGCACAGATATTTGCCTCCCAAACTTGAGAAGGCAAGGATAAACCTACAGCACAACCCAGGGTTTTGAAAGCACACTTAAGGTTTTTTGCCTTTTAATTTTTTTTGCTTCCCCAAAAGAAGATGCAGTGCTTGGATGTTAATGTTTACATTGAAAATTAAGTGAGTAATCAAGAAGCAATCCTAAAAGATTATTACAGGTGAAGCAGAAAGCAAAATGAATGGTTTCTATATTGTGGTTAGTAGTTTTAAAAAAAGGATGCATGAAACACTTGTGAAATATTAGCATACAATAGGAACACACACTCAATTGTGTACTTAAACAAATGGGGACAGGTTTCATATAGTTATGACAATTGCAGGGCAAAATAATTTGAGGTATTAATTGTTAAAGCCAGACAATTTGTTATGCATAAATCAGAATTTATCTGGAATCAATGACACCACTAAGACATAAAGCCTGTTAACACAAAAGCTACTTATGACAGTCTAGTAACATCATACAAAAGGGGCACAGACATGACCTATATATAATCTACTAACAAATGGACGGATACACATTCTAACTCTGAAAGTATGTAAGGGGCAGCAGAGAAAGAACTAGTGCTCTGATCACAGATCTACACACACTGTGTTCTAGCTGATGTGCCCATTAAAACATTGTATGGTCAGAGCAACTCTACTGCTAAGCTCACGTAAAGCCACAAAGGAGCTAAGGTCTACAACACTCCCACAGATCAGGAAGCATAAAAAAGGGTGAAGGGTTGGGTGTGACAGGGCAGGCGTGTTTAACCAGTCAGGAGTCTTCTGAGACCAGTGAATCCACTACAGTAGATAGACTTTCCAGTCTAACAAGACCAATAATGATTCCTCATTCAAGCACCAGACTGTGCAGTTCTGAATTGTAACTCATTCTGATGAGACGTTAACTGCCGCTTACTTCCTAAGAATAAGAATTTAGACAGTATATCTAAATTTGTCTCACAGACATCTGGTCAGACACTGTAGCTGCAGCAGGGTGGGATTGTTTTTGCTCAGCAGGTATGGGGGGAGAACTGACAGTTCACAAGTTTCATGCCTCCTGACTTCTAGGGTGTCTAGTGAGGAGAGCTGACACAGCTAATCACCAAGGGTTCCACGTGCTGCTTTAGTTGCTCGAGATGCTCTAAAATGTTCTTCTTTGTGATGATCCCCAAGACAACCCTGAAACAGATTATTATGCTAATAACTGTGAGAAATTAAACTCAAAGAGGTTCCAGTCATAATGATAACGAAGGAGAGGAAATAAACTAAACATAAACCATAAGAATGCTTCTCATGGACTTGAGACAAAAATGATTTTAAAAATCTAGGTTCCATTTTCAGACATTCTACTAACTTCAAAAGTGATACATACTATTTCTAATGGAGTTTATTTTTTTAATTAAAAATCAAAATAATGAAAATTTGACTAAAATTTTAACTATGAAGATGAATAAAACTAAAAGTACAAAAGAAACTCAGTGATACAGAGCTACAGACCTCTAAAATTGGGAGAATGGTTTTCAGTGTTTTCTCTGTAGATGAACGCACTTTCAGTTTCTATTATAACAACCTAGGAGCTATTTAGCTCTTCCTCAGCACTGTGTGTGTGTTGGGGAAGAGAGGCTTAGTTTGAATGCCCATGGGAAGACTTAAGAAATCTAGATTTTTTACTATTTATTTGCAATTCCAATTAAAGTAATACACATGTAAATACTCCTGACCTCATTTTCAGGAACTGAATCCCATTTCTTTATAATATGGTAATAAAATATTCATGAGTAGAGGTCAAAATGACTTTTAATGCATACTTTTGTAAGCAATTTTTCTCAGTTTATATGTCATTACTATCAGATCTTACAAAATGATTTATATAAATTCCCATGAGGATACCTGAAGCTAGACTACTTTTAGTTATTAAATATCTGGATACTTATTTTACAACAAATAAATGAATTTGACTACAGTATGTGGTGATGTAAATTCTAGAAGCCCATCTAAAAAGCCTTCAAAATAATCAGGCATTTCCTTGCTGATCTGTCTGCTTAAGTCATCTTTCCTGTTAAGCTGCCTTGGAGATTTGTTTTTGAAGAGAAGGTTTCTTTGTGTAGCTCTGGCTGCCCTGGGACACACTCTGTAGACCAGACTGGCTTCAAACTCTGAGTGGCTTCTGCCTCTCTAAGTGGTAGGATTAAAGGCATATCCCAGCACACCCTACCAAAATTCTGTAAAGTCAGTCACCATGGGATTTCAAAGCAGTCTGGAAATATTCGGAAATATTTCACTCATAAAACAGTAATGGCAGGGGCTTGAAGAGCAGGAAGGGTATTCACGTCATTGTGTTAAAACAATGTAGTGACGTTTTAGAGCATGTGAGCAACCTCTCCAAGAAGTTAAAAAAAAACTTTATTGTATAAAACGAGCATTTGACCATTAGAGAAATGTTCTTGAAAATATCTGAGGTTTTGTTTGTTTGTTTATTATTTGTTTGTTTTTAGCTTTGGGGTGGTGGTGAATATGTTCAAAGTACATAGTACACATGTACATTAATAAAATCCATGATTCTGTACAATTAATATATGCTAATAAAAACAAGCTTTTTTTTTTCAAAAGCTATAACTTAGGTAAATTAGGTAATGGGAAATTCTTAGCACTTAATTAAATACAATAACAGCAGGTTGATTCTTGTGCATGCTTTTTTATCCAATTAAGTAGAATGATTATTTTCTGTTTATCATTTGTTAAGTTTAGTCACTGCGTGACAAAACGAGGAGAGTGACACATGTGCAAGAAGCAAGCAGCAAACTTAGGACATTAACATACACCTGCAGATGCACAGAGCGCAAACATTTGGCAGGGGTAAAACCAGTTACACAAGCTCCTCTATTTAACAAAGAAGACTGGCTCCAGAACATGAAGTCAGTTTCAGTGTTGCTCTTTTAGTTTTAAAGAGTAAACAGTAAATCAATGCTAACTGTTTCTTATTTAAGAATAATCTGAAGTTTCCTTTTGGGCTAACAAATAATGCTGTGGAAGTTAACAGAGCAAAAACTGGCATTTCCCAAAGCATGTTTGTTAGAAACAGCAATCCCAAGTGTGCATCCTCTCTCCCCACCAGAGAATGTCTGCATTTTCAGGCCAGCCAGGTAAGCAATGACTCCATTACTGACAGATGGGGAATCAAAAGACATCAACATCTTCCAAGTTCCAAAGGAAACCTCAGTTATAATTTAATGTAATACTTCAATAATCTTAAACTTATTCAGTCACATAAATTTCCAGCAACTTCTATTACCATCCTGTTTGTTCTTTAAACTAACGGATTCTGAGAAGTTCTGTTACAAAATGTGGAACAACACTGACCTGACATGTCCACAATTTGAATCTGTTCCCATTACTGCTCTATTCTCTTTTACTCTTGCACCTATGGTTCCAGATCTGCTGCATTTTTATTGCTGCACATAACTATTTTCCATTGCTAAGGTATTACATGAAGCTGGAAAACACAGAGCTACCTAGAACTTCATGGTTTTTAAAACACACTGTCTTCTTTCAGTGTTAGCCACTGAACCCTCCTGCTTAAGTAGTTCACAGACAATAAAGTCAAGACTCTCCTCCCCAAATGATCATCTTTTTTCTTTCTGAATGCACTTATTGTATATACCTAACTCTTGTCCCCCTAAACAATAATTTAATCCTTAAATTAAAAGTATTTTAAAATACTCTTTTTAAAAAGGAAAAGTATTTTCCTTTCTAGGATCTATACTGCGAAAAATACGAAAATTACCCTATAGAGTAGGGCTTTATGGTCACAGTTAATCACCACTTCCAGAACAGAGTTGGTATTAGTCAGTACAGAAGAGAACCTAAGACAGGCACAAAGAACTCAAAGCCAACAATAGCTAATGAAAGTTCACTTTAGGTTCCAACTGAGCCACAGAATGATTCAAAGGGATCAAAGCAAAGCTTTACAAAAAGACACATCATGTAACTAATATTTATTAAGTTTTAAACAATGAAATTTGGTACCATTTTTAATAGTAGACAAGAGCAAACAAAATGAAACAGTAGACCATAGTGCTTTATGAAACACATCTTTGATTTATTCATGTTATACTCCAGAAGCGAAACACCCAACACAGCTCTAATGTTCCTACTTTCTGCTTTGTTCTGTTTTAAACAGAAGTATAAATGTCTATGATATTCCTGTTACTAACCCAGTAATGGTCTACAGTAGAGGCCCAGAAAGTGTTTTAAGGGCTTAACAAATCATGAAGAAAGTATATTCTGTCAGAATATACATTGTAGAATAGTAGCAGGGTTCAGGATTTCTGTGATCTACAGAGCTAATTTGAACAAATTATTATACCTGTCAAAAAGAGCACCTATTTGCAGGGCTACAGAGTTATGTGAGAAAGTGTGAAAGTGTTTAGTAAAAATATCTTTTTTTTTAAATGTCCCCCTTTTCTAGAGAGATCAGGTGTTCTGCTACCCACATGTTTTTTAAGAAAATCTTAAAAGGACAAAATTTGTTGTGATTCTCTTATGTTTGGTGCAGTATTTAATCACCTTCAGTCTATTCCGAGTGAGCCATCGGTTTATAACAAACCCAAAAATCCATCTGTTTCCCTTTCCTAGCATTTCTATTATATACTTAACATGGAACAATGTTCTATGAATTCCAACAAGTTACCAGCAAGAAGGCTGTAATCTCAGTGCTCATGAGGTTCACAAGGGTCACAGACCCAAGGTTAGCTCCAACTCCAGTGAGGCTCTGTGTCAGTAATATCTAAACAAAAATATCTAAATAAAAAATTTTAAATTCCACTAAGAAAAAATAATATAGTGGAAATAACAGGCGCTAAGTACATGAATGCTTTTAAGTAATTTAGCAGTTCAGTTTAAAGGTCCAACTTGTTTTGGAGAAGGTAGACCAAAACAAACAAACAATTAAGAAAAAAGGAAAGAAAAAAAAAAGATTAAACACTGGCTCTAATAGCATATATCAAAATATCTACAGAGAGAGATGTACAAAAAAACCTACACAAAAGAAATGAAACACAAAAAGAAAATGGTTTTTGCAATGCTCCCTAAAGGCTAAGGCCAGTATTTCCCAGGAAAGATACAACTCAAGCTAAAAAAGCTCTTTACATGGAGATATTTCTCCATTTCTTCTCCAACTCTCAAATACAGTATCCTTGACAATAAGCACAGAGCTGACACCCTTCTTACTCTCAGGCAAGAGTGAAGATTGATTAATCCTGCATTTATAACCATACTAAGTCAGCTCCCAAATAGAGCTGACTCGCACTGTGCCCTGAAAACATTCCATTAATAGACCATTCATTCTAGTGAGTGAACTGATCTCTGCGGTGCTACACTTACCCATTGTGAGTTACAAGGCACTGCCTCAGACCCAGCTTTCGGAAGATATCTACCACAATCTCCATTGGGGTGTGATCTGTTACTGTAAAAGGACTCATATCAAGAATGCTTCTCAGTTTTAATGGCCGAGGACTTTCTGCTGGAAGAGACGGCGTATGCTGTGCAAAACATACCCGAGAACTGCCAACAATACCTTCTTGTTTTTTTCTGGCACTTTCTGAAATAGAGATAGAAAAGAGCAAACATTTTCAATTGTTGGGCTTTCTTTTCTTACATACAACTTCACTTATGACTTCTGCTGCCTTTCTTTTTTCCTGTCTTTTTTCCTGCTGCCTTTCTATTTCAGTCAGAGAGGAAAAATCAGTAAATGCTTATCATTAACCGATTTCCTTTAATGGTGCTGAACTATTTTCTAACTGCAGAGACAAGAAAGCACGTTTGAAATAGGAAAAATTTAAACCTGTACATAGTACAGGAGCAGTTTACTATGGGATCTGTGGTTAACTGCAGCCCACCTATGATGAATGTGACCTACTCTACACTGGAGATGAGACTGAAGACTTCCAGCCTTGCTCTGTCTCTGCATGGACTCCAGCACTGTGAACCAGCTGGCTCTTCCTTCCACTCTTCTGATTTTGATGAGTAAAGAGCACTACACATGGGTTGAAACTACAATTATACACCCAGTGAATAAGACTTTTAGGCTGTTTATTCTATAAACGGTCTATCAATTTCTCCACGCCTCTAATGTGCTGCCTGTTTCTTCTCCTACCTTTGAGACTGTGAGACAGAAAGTACAAGGATGGAAACAAGAGATCACACAAAGGAAAATGGAAACCCTTAATACGGACAGAATATGCAATAAAGCGCTGTGCTTGGTTTTTGAGTAAACATTAATGAAACTATGTGTGTATAAATACAGTATTAGTTATGGTGAAAATATTTTGAGTATGAATTTTGATACAAACATATTTAAGACAAAATAGTAAACAACAACCTGACTGAAGAAAAGGGGATATTACTGTTTATAAATGAATGTTGTCGTACTTTTTACTCCTTCTGAACACTAAAACCGTATTCAGCTACGTTCTAAACATTTAAGTACCAGAGCACAAAGTGAGGTCCTAGTGGCTAGTGCATGGGCCACCTGAAAGTATGGTCATGGTGTGAAAAAGACACCCACTAGTGAGCAAAATAAATAGTGCTGGAAAAATACAAAGTTGCTTTCAGCACATAGAATATAACTAATAGCATGTGCGTGACGAATGTACAGTGTAAAGAGTAACAGTATATGTCTACAATGAATATACAGAATAAAATGATGGAAGGGTCACATCAATAACAGCAAAAGAGTATGAAGAGTCAACGTGCAGAGTTTTTACATCCAATTAAATTAGCAGGAGAAGACAATCAAATTTAGCATACTCTAATACTGTAATAGGGGTGTTATTTCATTTAAATTTTCAGTATAAAAAAAGTAAAAATGTTAAAAAAAACCCTGTAGTTTTAATAATCTACCAATAGAAAAAATATTAACAATGTGGGATCAACTAGTCAAAATATTAAATATCCAAACAATAAGAAATACATCACAAATGAAAATAACCCTAAATACTCAAACATTTAGCTGTGGTAATCCATTTTATGAAAATGTTCATATGTATTCAAAGTGACTTGAACTTTTGAGTTAAGCGACCTTGAGGTCATTTAAGACTTGTGCATGCAATCTGTTTAACCTGCCTTTAAGAGAACAGTATAACAGACAAGCTTACTTGCCTTGGGTTCACCATGTAGCAACTTTTACAACCTAAGGTAATGCACAGCTTTAATCTTAAACTATGTACTCCTCTTCCACGTCTCTGACCCAGAGCAAGGAATGCCTGCACGTGTGTGTTGTGGTATTAATTTGCTAAAAGCAGCAAGCCTTTCAAGTGACTTTATACATGCAAATGTCTGCCACAAGTGCTGGGAACAGCTATTACTTGATAACAGTACATTTGCAGCTACGCCTACTTTTCTGAGGGCTTTTAGGTCACCTGAAGTAAGTAGTTAATCCCTTGTAAACCTCTCTCAGGGGTTTCTATACAGTATCCCTCAACCCTTTCCCATGCCATGTTTTCTACCCTGTTCAATAAGCACGGTGAGAGATCTAACAACAGATCTACAGCAACACACAGCTAGAGGGGCAGTCGGACACAAAGAATAGGCACGCACACACACACTTACATACAGATGAAATATAGGTCGAAAACCATAAGCTACAGACAGATGGAAGACCCAGGGAGAAGTAGAGAATTCAACCTTGACCTCGCTCTTTGTCAAATTAATCCAAGAGCAAGTCTATGATTTCACTCCTTAACGAGACACCAACTCATTCTGGCGCCTCTGATGTTACCGTTAATGCATTTAGCCAACACATTTACAACTTAATAGTTTTGTTTTGTTTTCAATTTATTTTTTATTTTTTTATATTAACTACAGATTATTCACTTTGTATCCCAGCTGTAGACCCCTCCCATGTTCCCTCCCAATCTCACCCTCCCTCCCTCATCTCCCATGCCCTGCTCCAAATCCACTAATAGGGGAGGTCCTCCTTCCCTTCCATCTGACCCTAGCTTATTAGGTCTCATCAGGACTGGCTGCACTGTTGTCCTCTGTGGCCTGGTAAGGCTGCTCCCCACTCAAGGGAGGTGATAAAGAGCCAGCCACTGAGTTCATGTCAGAGATAGTACCTGTTCCCCTTACTAGGGAACCAATTGGATTTTGTTTTGCTTTTATGCATTGGAGTGCTGAGGCGCAAACCCAGAGCCTGGTGCTGCACACCAGCTGAGCTGAATCCCCAGCCTAATATTCTTAATTCTAGAAAAAATAGTGGGTTTGGTTTTTGTTTGGTTTGGTTTTTGTTGTTGTTATTTTTGGAATGTTACTCTGTGATACAAAGTATCAGAAGTGAAAATCTAGCCTCTTTGCCTTAAATGTGTCACCAAGACGTGGCATTTTTCACTGTGAAGGTAGAAGGACGATTAAGAATTAAAATTATCATCCTCATGTACGTAAAGATTTTTGAGGCCAGCCTGGGCTAAAAAAAAAAAAAAAAACTTTCTCACGCCATAAAGAATTACCACTTTAATTTTTATATTTGTATTTAAAACTTAAGAGATTTTTAGTTCCCTCTATAACGTAAGCATTTGTGGTAACAGATATCAACCAGCTTCACCTAACAGCATGCTATACCTGCATTTATCAAAACATGACATTAACATTAGTTTCTATTTGTCAGTTAAAAGAAGAGTGCTTAAGATAATATGACTTGTATATGTAGTAATTATTTTAAGGAGTACCATTTATTATACAATGTGCCATGATATCTGCTAAGTTGTTTTATTTTTAAAATGATTTTCATGTCATTCATTCACAGGCCTTTGAAACAGAAAACAGCTTGTATTTCATTTCCTTTCTTCTTTTATTTTTTAGGGTTAGGGTCTTGCTATGTGGCCCAGCAGCCTCAAACACGCAATCCTGCTTGCTTCCACTCCAAAGTAACAGGTATTGCCAGTGTGTGCCAGGCCACATTTCACTTTCCAACACCACCAAGAAGATTTTTAAAAAGAGTTTTAATTTCAACACTTTCACTTTCATGATCTTAAATAACCTGAGACCTCTCATTTAGATTTAGTATTCTAAAAACTTATTCTGTAATTAATTCCCAATTAAGAAGAATAACACATCAAATTTGGTATTTCATATATGGTATTTTGTTGACCATGAACAAATCTGTTCTTCCATAATATAATTATGTATACATAATATACAATGTAGTAACACATAGGTGTTTTCAAAAGTCATCCTGTGATTTTCATTGCCACATCTTCATATTTCATATTCCCTTAAACTAACACTATTTCCTATGCACCAGTATCTCTGTCAAGTGAGTAAAATTCAAAACAGTATCCACTGTAGGCAGGAATATGAATTACTGAAAATGACTTTGGAATGTCCTGACTTTAGAACCTGGCCATTTCCCTTTAACTTTATTTTCTTGGGCTAGCAATCCCTTGAGAACAGGAAGGATAATGACACCTGGGAATTACCTTTGCAGACAGAGCAAATACTTGACATTTCTAGCTCAAGGTACTGTCCAAAAACCTAGGGAGTAGCAAATCAATGACTTAGTGAGTCTCTTTTCTCACCTTTGGCATCACAAAGGAAAGGATTTAGAGTTGCTGACCAAGATTAAAATTCTTCCTGGCTTTCCCATCACAGCAGAAAAATAATCACTGAAAAACACATTCCTTTCCTAGAGAATACAAGACTTTAAAGTATATAAATTAATATCACTTGCCCCTGAAAATGCAACCGATTAAATTTCATTGCTTTTTCTCCTCCTATAAATGTATTACACCAAGGCATATACATTCATAATGGTGTTTTTAAAAAACATACCTATTGCAATTGTCAGGTCTCTTCGGAGGGCAAATCCCACTAATCTCTGAGATTCTTTTGACATTATAACAGGAAAGCCATTATAGCTGGTTTCATTAATCATGTTTTCTATGTCATCTACTGTCATATTGTCCTGTGTCAAAACAGCTAAGGGAGGATCACTTCTTCGAGGTCTCATGACATCAGCAGCCAGGGTTGTATGAGTGAATTCTTCTTTTGCATCCAAGAAAGGGTACCCATTTAGTCGGATATGTGCTTCATAAATACCCTCCCTACCAAAGGCATCACCAACCCATTTACTGGTCATTACTGCAGCCATAAGAGGAACAATATATTCCAAGCCCCCAGTAAGTTCAAAAACAATAACCACCAAGGAGACAGTCATTCTTGTCACACCACCTGAAAGAAATAAACAGCACTGATCAGGGAAGAGAGAATAACTCACATGTTACTCAAGTCTTGCACCACACAGGTGAACACAAAATGTAGACAGATCTTGATCAGTGAAAAGCACTGTCACCAAAAATGACTACTCTTAGGACAGTAACCATCACTTCTAATATAATCTAGAGGAAAGCCAATCTGGCTATATCACAGAAGACGACTATAACATTTGTGAACCTTTTGTAACACTAAAAATCAAGCAAACAAAACCCACAGCTGAGCAAGCAAAACAACCTCACCATTTTAATTTACTGCTGCAGCCAAAGTTTATGAAAGTTTACTATAACTCCTTAAATATAAATAAGTACATCATAGCTTTCTTGCTTGCTACCAATTAAATAAATATATGTTTATAGGTAGGATATTAAATAATATAATGTCTTTTCAAAGTGTGTAAAATATTTTGAAGCCTTGTGATTTATTAACAATGTGATACTGTCAGGTAGGACATTCATCTATTTTGGGTTTGGGTAGTGGTATATACATAGTGGTAGGGTGTTTACGGAGCATGTACAAGGATGTGGGCTTGATCCCAGCATCCCAACAAGGAGGAATGAAGGAGAAAGGGACAGAAACTCACCTAGTCATTTAATCAGACAGTCATCCTCAGCTGTGATCTCTATCACCACATCGCCCTGCTCTCTTTTTCACTTACTGGTGTTTTTGTGTTTCTGTTATGCACACCACAGCTTAGCACTGTTTTCATCATCTATAAAGACTTTAAGTTGCTATCAAAGAAAGCAAACCATATGTAAAATCCAAATCTCTCTTCTTCACCTAGGAAGGGTCATTTCAACTTCCCTGGTCCTATATTCCTGCACACATTCTCCCTCATAATCTAGGTGATTACTTTTGGAACCTTAATTTTATTCCAATATCTCAACTGTTACCTCTACAGATTGGAATTCTTCTGTAAAATACCTACTTATGTGTCCTTTTTCAGGATTCTGACTGTTGAAAAACTAGTCAAGGACCCAAACTATTCTTTCATTAAAAAAAAAAAAAAAAAAAAAAAAAAAAAAAGCAGGCTCTTTTTCTGAATTTATTTACAAATGTATTTTATTATATATAAAATGGTTTGCCTGAATGTTATATCTGTGTGCCACGTGCATACGTGGTACTCATGAGGGCCAGAGAAGATGTCTAATACCCAGGAACTGGCATTACAGTTATGAGCCATCACGTGAGGTTTGGGAGTCAAACTCAGGCCCTCTGGTAGAGCAGCAGTGCTCTTAAGTGATAGGCCATCTATCTCTCTAGTCCTATGCTCTCGTTTTCATACCACTTTATCTTACCTCCTTGACTCTTAGACCCCATTACTTTCAACCTACATTATAAGTGCTCCTTTTTGTTTTTAGAGACAAGGTCTTACTGTGTAGCCCAGGCTGGCCTCAAACTGGCAATCCTCACATTTCTACTGTGATGACAGGCATGCAAAGCCATTAAGTATCATTTCCACTGTGTTGTTCTTTTGGTCAAAAGACCTAACATTGGCTAGTGAACTGGCTTAGCAAGTAAACGCACATGCTGCCAAGCCTGATGACCTGAGCTCCACCCACCAAGACCCACAGGGAAGTAGAGAACTGATTTTCATATTGTCTACAGATCTCCACAGGTGTGACACTATGAAACCCCACAAAGTAAATAAATAAATGTAATTAAAAAACCAACAGTGCTTGTCAGTTCATTAAATTTGTTTCTTAACCTAAAAAAAGGAAGGATCTGCCATGCATAGTATATTTACTCCATGCCAGCAAGTGTCAGCATATTCTACTCGGTTTATAAAGGCTTTTTTAAAAAAATTAAACTAAATACCATGATAACAACATTCTGTGCATGTTATCTCATATAACACTCAAAACAATCACAGGCAACAAGCTAGAATTTCCTTTTTAGAGATGACGAAAGTAAATATCAAAGAACTAAAGGAACTTTTCCAAAGTCATCAAGTGAAAAATGGCAAACCCAGGACTTGGCAACAAATCTGAACAACTTCAAATATAAATTCATCCTTATATAAACTCAGATACTAATCTTTTTATAATCGAATTCTTACCAATTCAACTTGTTTCCCAAAATATCCAAAATGTACTACACAAAAGTTATATTTCTTCAAAGCATGAATTCCAAATATATTTTCATATGAATTTATCTTTGCATTAGAATCTTCCTATAACCAGATTGCTCCAGAAAAGCTTCAGAGAGTGACTCTACGGCTCTGACTTACTCATAGGACTAGTCTGTGGGTCTATGAAAAGGAGCTCAAGACAGCTAAAGCATAAAAGGTGAGTGTGTGCCTTTCGCATGTGGTGCGTGCATGTGGGTGTATGGGTGTATGCCTGTGGGAGTGCATATGCACACGTGGGTGCACAGGAGGGCCAGGGGAGGACATCTGCTGTTTTCCTCTACTGCTCTCTGCCTTATTCCTTTAAAAAAGGGTCTCACACTGAAATGAAAAGCCTCCTTAACCAGTGAGCTCCTAGGATCCACCTGTCTCCACCCTCCATTCTGGGGTTACAGAAATGCACAGGCAGTTCTGGCTTTGGGAATGGGCCCTGGGGATTAGAACTTGGGTCCTCATACTTGCATGCCAACTGCTCTTGTTCAATGAAGCTCCTCCCCAGACCCAATTTTTTTAATCTTAGGTTTTAGCATATCCCAAAAGTCTATATGATTCTTCATAATATAGCTTTAAAAAATAAATGGCTTGAACTCAATCATGTTTAAACATATTATGAATTGATAGCCAGACAAATCTGTCTGATCAAAAACTGACCCAAAAGCTAACTGTCTGAAGAATCAGATTTCAAAGATTTGTGGGTTTTGAAGCTGTCATTAGTAAGCTCATAACTCAAGCGGAAGGAAGGCATAACCAAATAAAAGGACAGCGAACTAACAATCTTTAAAGAGGGCTGGCTCAAAAATAAATCTCTACCAAAGTTTTACAAGTACGAAAGTGACATGCATCACTTCTCAACCAAAAACTTAATTTAAAAACAATACAACTTGTATTCTGCCCTTCCTGGACTACTTGAACACTGTGTTCCCTCTAAATTCCTGCAACTGCACTGTTAGCCTGCAGACAATGCTCACTACTGTTTTCTTAGTGTTGGGCTCATCGTCCCAGAAGCCAGGCTCACGTGCGATTCTCCTCTCATCACTCCCTATACCTGCACAATGCTAAAAAGAATGTGGAAGCTAAATAAATGCCTGCTACTTTGGTGAAAATGATTCTGACTTTAATTGCACTTGGTGTTACACTTCTGAAGAGTCTGAGCAACTGAGCAAAAACAAAGTCAAAGTACCAACTATTACTCAGTATTAGACCAAAAATTTGGTAGAAAATTTAAATATAAAACCAAATAACAACTTCCAGCAGAAGAAAGCAATACATAGATTCTTACATCTTTAGTATCATTATTTTGCTTTTATTTCACTAAAATGAGTAGTTACTATTTCTTACTTTTCTACGAATGTACCTTAGATCCTAGAAGGCTGACAAATATTTTATTAAGGCTCATAATAAGTTACTACAGAGTTTAAAGAAAAACTATTCTGAAACTTCATTATAATGCTGAATTTAGGAACGCTGCAGTCAATTGTTACAGATAGGCTAAGGTCCCTAACAGCTGAAAAACCAACAGTCTTCTTGGACAGGATTCAGATTTAGCCTATTGTTTGGTTTGGTCTGATGTTTGTGTTTTACTGCTAATTACTGGCTCTCAAGATCTGGTTACTGCATGAATAAACCTACCCTTGTTGTGGAAACCTGCCTAAGACACTATACCTGATTGGTTGATTAAAGGGTCTAAAACCTGGACAGAGCAGAATGGGTTAGGTGTGACTAAGGTTCCCAGGCTTTGGGAACAGGAGAATCACCTTAAACAGACAGATAGACTGGAAGAGGAGGAAGAACACCACAGGGGGTTAGCACGGAGAAGAAACCCATACGGGCTGGGAGGAAGAACTCCCACGGTGTGGAAAGGCCCACAGGAAGAATACAAGCAAGTATTTATAAGATTATGGATGGAAGATAGCCCAGATGAGTATGGTTAAAGAGGACGGCATCGGATCGGGCTGGGAGGTGGACGGTGGGGTGATTGAGATAGTGTAGTTGAAAATATCTGCCCAGCCCAAAGTAAATAAAACAATTACAAGTCTAACAGCTGTCTGTGTTTTATTGATTGTTGACAGCGGGTTAAATAATACCATCATGATAATCACAGGGCAGATAATAAATAATGAATAGCCCAACATCACTTTTATTTTCAGCAACAGCCTATGTTATACCAAGATGGTTTCTGTCATAAAGCATTGTGATATTATAAATATGGTAGCTATTACTAAATTTTTACATTAAACAAATGTTCTCAAATAAAGAATATTAGTGCTTCATTTCTTTTAAAATGATTCCTTCCTTCTACCTTGTACTTCTTCGCCCTAGCAATCAAATAAACATGAGTATATCACCACTTGCTCTCTTCTCTCTCAGACTGGCAAACAGCCACAGACAAGCAAGCACGATCATATTACCTAAGCAAGCAGCAGCGCCAACCATGGCGTAAAGCCCAGGCGTGATGCAGTCGGCCCCAACCTCACACCACTCCTTGAAGATGAACCAGTCGTGGTGATAGTAGGCCAGCTGTTCCACGGCGATCCCCACAATTCTCCCTGCAATTGCTCCAATGGCCATGCTGGGGATAAACAAGCCTGACGGAACCTGTTACAGCAAGCAACACACTTTGAATGAGCGAACAATCCTTTAACCATGGGGCTGAAACTATGTCCTGTACATTTGTTTCTAACTATTGGCTCCATTCAAATCTTAATGAAATTCTAAAATCCTAGTACAAATTAAACTATAGCAAAGTCCTGTTATATGGAACAGTTTGTTAGTAATTCTCTGAATTCAGTAACAATGTAATACAGTAGATTCTCTAAGACAAAGAAAAAAATAAGTCAGAATGTATTTATCCTTTATCCTGGGGACTCCTTAATTAGCCTGTAACAAAATTTTCAATAGTTCATAGTAAAATGAAAAAAAATAAAAAAAACTGGTATTTCCCATCAAGCAAAAATCTGTTAAATCTGAAGCAGTAAGCTCCCAAGATTGCACTTCCATTATACTTGTAAAAAATGATAGAAATAGCAGATGTTATTTCTTGTAACTGCTACAGCGTAAGTCAGGCAGTGTTTCCAGAGTCCCCAATAGTTTGAATGGAATATACATGTGAATGAACTAAAAGGAGAAAACTCTCTATTGGAAGAATTCTTTTCAAAAAAAAAAAAAAAAAAAGGAAAGGAAAGAACCTATTATAAGTTCTGAGCTAACTAAAGAGATATACAATACAAAGGGACAAAATATGTTTCACAATCCTCAGTTACACTGGCTCGGTCAGAGCGCAGGACTGAAGCTGTCGAATCCAGCTCCTCAAGTGTTGGGCAGGCAGCCACTGACTGAGTCTGCTTGATGTAATCCTAATGACAGGAATGACACTGCGGCAATCTTGAACAAAAGGGAACTATAATGGCCCCTTTTTCTTACTGTAAAATTTTTTCCTGATTTTATTTTACTTTGATAGTCAACGGACTAAAAAAAGGAAAAAAAAAAAAAAAAAAAGGAATGTGAAACTCGAAACTATCAACTTTCTAATCTTACAGAAACAAAGTGGTTACACCACATGAGCTTAGCCTGTGAATGTATGCTATCCCTGCCAAGTACCAACTGCTTTAGGAAGTACAGGACTCATGATTTACAGAAAGTATATAGCAAGCTGACATTTGTTTCGCCATGTCTGCATTCCTAAGAAAGCTGTAAATATAGTCTAAGAAAAGCAATTTTCTAGGACTCCTGACTTTAAGTCCCTGATAGAGTCACATTATTTATAGAGCCAGCATTTGATTCTAAGACCGCAGTGTCAATTTAAGCTAGCACACCACAATGATAAAGAAAGCAGAATAATGGCTTCTCTTGAATCTGTGAACATGGCAAGGAAAATTTAAGGTTGCTAAGAATTAAGGTTGTTAACCAGCTGATTTTAAAACAAGAGATTATTCTGTATTATCTAGGTAGATTAAAAATAATCCTAGAGGTTTTTTTTTTTTTTTCATGCGAAAGCAGGATTTATATTTCTAAGAATTAGAGGAGAAAGATCTGGCCAGCTGTGGCTGCCTTTAAAAATGCAAGAAAAAAGAGCATAATCCAAGGAATGCATACAGCCCCTAGAGCTTGGAAAATGCAGAAAAACAGACTCTGTTCCACTGTCTCAGGAAGTTACTACAAACCTCTTGTATTCAGACCAGTTAAGTCCTTTTCAGATCCTGGTCTCAGAACAGCAATCACTTAGAAAAAATTTTCATTTATTATACATAAGTATTTTGGACATCTTTAAATTATTCCAGTATCATCTCACATGAGCACTTACCTTGATACCAAAAGTGAATACTGTCATTATTATTTTAAATATGAGTGCTAGGCATAACTGCCAGATAGCTGAATATACTCCAACGCCTGCTGGACGGTCAGGAATATCGTCAACAATTTTACTGGCATTCATGTCATTTCTGTAGTCACAAAGTGAAGAGGATTCCAGTGGCCCACAATCTGTAAACAGCTCTTTGATGAGTTCACTGGTGTTGAGCCTCGTGTATGGGTTGGGGAAGGCTATCACAGCAGTAATGGCTGCAACAATAATGACTTCAAGAACAGGATACTTTCCAAATTTGGTGGACTTGCGTCGGCGACACCAGGCAATATTTGCCCTAATAAAAAAAGCTCCCCAAAGCCCTCCAAATACCCCCAGGAGAATAAAAGGGAACAGTTCAAAAAGGTACCATGGTGTATGATACTCCACATAAAAAAGGACCAGACGGCTGTTACCAAATGGATTGATGGATCTCAAAACAAATGCTGCTACCAAAGCAGCAAAAAATGATCTCCATAAAGTTTTCAGAGGAAAATAATAGCTAACCTAAAGAATAGAAAAGAAAAAATAACGATCACTATTTCTGAGTAACTATAACTCGGGTAAATACAAACTTCACTTTAACTAACTCAAGCTTTGTTGCAGCTTGAATTTACACGATCTGTCCTAATGAAAAAATAATGCTTTTTCAAGGAAGGACCACACATAGGAAGGACATAGACCCTCTGCCCAGATATAGACCATAGAAAGCTTAGTCTCCATGTGGGTCCCCTAGAAAGGGGAGAAGAGACAGTCTCTACATAAACTCAGTTGCCTGTTCCTTGATCACTTCTCCCTGGTGGGGTGACCTAGCTAATCCACAGAGGAAGAGGATCCAGAGATCCTGATGGGACCTGATAGGCTAGGGTCAGACAGTAGGGGAAGAAGAATTCCCCTATCAGTGGACAAGGGAAGAGGGACAGGGAAAGAAGAGGGAGGGAGGATGGGACCATGAGGAGATGAGGGAGAGGGCTACTACCTGGAAACAAAGTAAATTAAGTGTAAAAAAAAATATTTTAATGAAAAATTAAAAAAAAAAACAAAGACAATAGGAAGTTAAAAATGTTTTTGTTTTATTAGCATAACTATAAATTCACAATAACTGATTATAAAAGTTTAATAATCATTTAGAATACCAAGACTGTTTAGTTTTCCAAAGGGGTTTCATATTTAATTCAATCGTGTTGGCTGAAAATAAACATCTTCTTACTAATTATTGTTAACTACTAAAAAGGGGGTTGTCTCCTCTATAAAAAAATATATATTCCACTGAATAAAATTATTTCCTTAGACATACTGTTTAAGAAATACTCATACAAAAAAGAAAAAATAATCATATGAATTTTAAACAAGCAAATCATAAGTTTAATTAAAAGTCTTATGAATTGATTTAAAATAGTAAAAATAAAAAAACAGACTATAATTTAGCCATCACAGATATAAAGTTCTTAGTACTTTTACTAAAACTGGTAAAATTCCTATTTTGCTAGTTTTAAATATTTCAACAAAATAAGTTCAGCTGGAAACAATATCTACACACGAACAAAAGGCTAAAGCAGGAGGCTGAAGAGGTGGCTCATCAATAAAGTGCACACATCCTGCTCTTAGAGAGAATTCAAGTTGGGCACCCAGCACCTCCTCCCAGTGGCTCGCAGGAGTCTATGACTCTAGCTTCAGGGGATTTAATGCCTTCTTCTGACTTCTGCACTCACACCAAATACCCAAACAAAGATCCATACACATAATTTAAAAACAAATCTTTTTTTGAAAAAAAATTAAAACACAATATTATGTAGTGATTACTTTTTATGTGAGAAGTACTTTAAAACTTTCTAAAAGTAAACTTGAGAACTTAAATTCAATTATACCAGCTATAAACCTAAAATGTTCACCAAGATACAACTACAAATGTAATTCTGTCATTTTCAATGCTCTCTGCTTTTGTACTTACCTCCTCCAAACTAAAAAGAACTCCTCCAATCGGTGCACCAAAAGCTACAGAAACACCTGCAGCTGAGGCGGCTGACAGCACCTAGAAAGAGAGGGTGGCTTGTTTCTAGTTTCATTATCAACTCAAACACATTGAACAAACTTTTGTATTCCATGCTATTCCAATGCCTCTTCTGATCTTAACCTATACATCCTCCTTGCAAACCAAGGGACAAGTATTCATTTCTTCTAAAAAGTTATTTTTTCAGCATTAATTTTAAACTCATTTGCACTTTTTCTTTACAGTCAAAACATTAACGCCAAACATACCAACGGGAACATACTGTAAAGCAAAAGCAATGAATACAAGCAACCCTTAATACTTATGTTTGTACAAACAGAGGAGAGGAGAAAATGTGGAATGGGAGTAAATGTTTACTTACTGTAAATAGGATATAAATTGTCCAGATTTTGGAGCTAACGGCTTCATCATTAGTAATTACTCTAAGCCTTATCAAAGATATTACAGTTCATCAAACAGTTTCTCTATAACTACCCTATGCCCTCTGAACATCCTGCCACACTTGATCATTCTAAGTATGTTCCAAAGGCATCATTCTAAAAATATGAACAGCAGTCTCTTTAGTCACCAACTAGTTGGTAAAGATAATTTCAAGGGAAAAAAATCCACACACATTTTTGTAGGCCCCCTGAGCAACTCTCTAGGGGTACTTGATCCTTGTTCACTTCCCACCTGCGGGATAACACCTATACTGTAATTTCTTTGGAACTTTATTGAATTATTATTAAGACTCTTTATTCCTTTCACTATTAGTAAACATCTGAGAGTAACTTCAAATCATCAAATTATACAAATTTTCTGGAAGAAAACTTAGAAGATAAACGGTTGTATTGAGCATGACTTGCATGACGCTGGCCTCTGGCCCACACTGGCTGTGCAGGTGTGATAAGAACCTCAGCCTCTGGTCTCCTTGTTCTCTATCATGACTGTGATAATGGCACTCAGTGAATATATAGAAAGTGCTCAGAATAACACCTAGAATCTCACAATACAGGATCTGGATATTTCAGGGTTTTTTTTTTATAGATATATAATATATATTCTCTCTATATATATATATTTAAATATATTATATTTTTAATATATATTATATTATATATAAATATATATGTTTAATTAACATATATATGTTATTAATTAACATATATATGTTATTATATATATATAACAACAGCACAGTACTTAAAAACAGTTTTTAGAATCAGAGAAAGATGCATTTTAATCCACATTCTGATACTTAACTGTCTGTTATCTTGAGCATGTCTGCTAGCCTTTTAAAGCCCTACTTTCCTAACTTATAAATGAGGCTGGCAGTGCCATACTAGGACTACTATTTTTATAATAGTAATAATTACTAGATATTAGTTTTACAATGTGAGCTAATACTTCCAAAGTAGATACATGTACTAGATACATGATGAAGTAATGAAATTACAATTATCATTCAAATATGAAAATATGAGTCTTTTAAATGATCCACTTTAGGGATATCTATAAAGAAACTCATAAAATATGTGTATGGGGGGGAGGGTTACACTAGTAACAACAGGATGAAAGGCTACGGCCTGAGATCAACCCTTGATGAGATGTAAAAGCCATACCTTAACACCTGTAAGATCTCTGTACCATCTAAGACTGTAGGTTTAGTTTACAAAAACATAGTTTCAGACTCTCAAAGATTATGAGGCTAAAAAACTCAAGTCTATAGAAATGCTCAGTATCCTGCTTTTCCTTCAGAAACACCCACAACAAGAAAGAAACATGAGCTGAAGTCTAGTCTGCTAGAAAAGTTCATGTTGGCCTAGAAGAGTAAAACAGAAGTACTTTAAAGCATCTGAATAATGAGGATTTCCCACGTTCCCTATAAAGTTAACTTCTGACTTAAACTTGGAACATCCTGAAGGCCCTCAGAACTTCCCCAGGCTGATTTCATGAAGGCTTTCTGTGGAACACATACCATTTCCATGACATTAGGGCCTATGTCCAGGAAAAAAATATAGCCCACCTTCCCAAGCAATAATGTCAAAAACCATGGAAATAAAAATAGCAAAGATCTTCGAAGAAATCAACTGAAACTGAAAGGGTCTACCTAGTCTGACTAAACCAGCAATCAATTCCAGACAGGTGCAAATTAGGGAAAAAACAAACAAACAACAACAAGAACAGACTAACCTCATGTTTTAATCTGAACACATAACTTATCCAAAAATCATTCAACAGACGTCATTCAATGGACATTCATTTTTCTGTTAAATAAACTATACAAACAGCACTTACCTCCCTCTTTTTAGCCTCATTTGTGCTGTACTTTGGAAAGAGGTAGGAAAAGATATTTCCACAGCAACAAGCAACATGTACCAGGGGACCTTCCTTTCCTAAACTCAGGCCTGATGCCACAGCCAGCACTAATGTGATGGTTTTAATCATTAAAGTCCATTTTCCCAAGTAACCTCTGATGATGAATCCACTCAAAATAGTTTTAATCTACAAAGGAATAATGAAGGCAGTTTAATTTCCTTTAGGAAACGTGAAAATGTAAGCGAGCTAAACAGTCTCATGTTTCACTCACAAACTACTTACCAAACATCAGTGAAGTATAAAATAACTCATAATTTAAAAAAACTATTTCATCATATACAATAAATCTATATCATATAATTAGTCAACCAAAACTAAGAGGCAATCTTATCTCAGGAACAAATCAAAATGCTGGATCATGGTAAAGTAAAGGCAGGACCATAATGATATATAATTAATTAAAGGCAAATATTAAAAGTTCTGTTGTAGGAATAAGTACAAAGTATTTAAATACATTTGTCTGTCAAGAATAAAGACATTCTGCCTCCTCACCACACTGTAATCATGTGGTATTTTCTTACCTATACCACAGAGGATGAATGACAACTGATCACAATATCTTTACCTACATAGCTTTAAAAAAAAAATCACTGTAATAGGATATATTAGGAAAAAATACACTAAAAAAATTAAAAGTAGAGCTAAATGAGTTCAAGCCTAAGTGTTACTCTCTTTTAAATTACTACCGATGAAATAAAAGCAAACATCTATCCTACTAACCTCCTCAGTTAAAATTATTTTCTTAGAACATAAAAACAACCAAATTTATGAGTCATTAGCGTATTTATCTAGTCAACGGTCTTAGAAAGAAAAGGGAATATTAAAATTAGAGCCAAATAGCAAAGCATCAACTAATCCACCAAAGAACTTTAGGCCACAGAACACTTCTGAAATGTTTGTTATTTAAACCTGATATGCTTACTTATGAGCTATATATTAGTGGTAAGAAGTGCACCCGTGCATGTGTGTGCGCATGTGTGTGTATGTGAGAGAGAGAGGGGGGGGGGAGATTACTGATGGTGATAAGATAAGCCTTTTTATTACAGATATCTCTAGGCCCAGCTTGTATGTTTTTAATTTTCTTTTTCATGTTAACCAAAAAAAGCTATTTTCTAAAAAGTACAATTCCTACAGATAAAAAGCAGCATACAATTATCTTTCAATGAACATTAAAAGACTTACCTCTGGAATTCCAGAGCCACAGGCATATGGAGCAAATACTTTCACCAAGGAAACTGCGAGAAAGGCAAAACTCAAAGCCCAAAAGATGTACATTATGTAGTTCATGATATAAGACCCCGGGCCCTAAAAGGCAAAAACAGCTCAGAGTATGAACATAATTTACAGTGCACCACCAATTCAAGTGCCTGCCACATAAGAAACTTATGTAAAACTTACCATTACTGTCACACTGATTTTAGATTTGGGATTCAGATATGCCGCCTAGACCAAACTCAGACTTCTAGGCTAAAGAAATCCTCTTGCTTCCCCAGTAGTTGGGACTATAAGCACGTGACACCATATACCAACTGGGTAAAAGTTCTAAAATTTCCCGGGCATGGTGGTGCAAGCCTGAAATCCCAGCACCCAGGGAGTCAGAAGTAGAGGCAGACAGATTGCTATGAGTTCAAGGCCAGCCTGGTCTACAAAATAAGTCCAGGACAGCCAAGGCTACCCAGAGAAACCCCTTTTTTTGGGGGAGGGGGGGCGGGTCTTGGTTTATTTCCATAATAACAAAAGCTTTATATGAACAAGATATTTACGTAAAATCCAAAAGTGTACTCCCATTTAGTAACTTTCCTAGTTTTCTTGACTCCTAAAGTCTTGTTACATAGACTTGTTACTCATTGACCTATGACTACCCACAAATGTTTTAAAAATTGTTGGTAGAGATAAAATTGTGTTGGCACTTGGACTTTTCCTTTCTTTTGTAGATTTCTTATTTGTTTGTTTAATGTGGGTGTATGTTTGACTATGTGCATTTATTGAACCACATGCATGAAGAAGCCCACAGAGTACTGAAAAGGACATGGAAGCTATACAGTTCCATGTGGTGCTAAGAACTGAATTCTGATCCTCTGCGAGAACAGTGACGACTCTTAACCAGTGAATCTCTCCAGCTCCTGGTACTCAGATTTCATTCTGTTTCAGTTCTCCTGAAGATCATTAAACTGACTTCAATTACGCCAGGTAATAAACAACACATAGAAGATAATAACAAAAAAATATTCTTTCGACCTAAACTTTGGCAATAACAAAAGTTTTAAAAAACATGTCCATATATGAATATGTAAAATATATTTAGTATCCTAAATTTAAGCTTTATTTTAGAACATCATTATAATAATATTAAATATTGTACTACTAGAAAGAAAAACATATGACCTTCTACCATTTGCAAATACATAAGCCTAGTTCCAGTAAAGGCCTAGTAACTCATTTTGTTTGAGAGGCACCTTTCCTGGCAAATGGACCATAACTGAACGTACTGCAGAGATCAAGAGATTGTTAATCAATATTGATCCGATGGAGCCTAGCCCCACTGGACAGATCTATGCCAAAGCTCCTGCATCTATGGCTCAGGGGATAGGGAGAAGAAAGATTTTAGAACCAAAATACCAAGAAGTCTGCCTTAAAACAGTACCTCCTAGAAACAGGTAGCATAAGCAAGACCAGAACAATGGACCCACTAAGGTGGAAGGAGAGGAACTATCACAGGCTCCCACCCCTAGACAAAGAACTGTAGGGACTAATGGCAGCTGGGAGAGGGAGCCTGTTCCAAGGATGATCCCCTTATTAGTAATTCAATACAAAATGGTCAGCCCTGAAAAAACATACACAAACAGAAATGGACTCAACATGATGTATTTACATATTTATGCATGCATTCACAGTTATATACAAATGTACGCAACAATAATAAGAGAAAAATCAAATATCATTTTAAGAGTAAGAAGGGCACAGAAGGAGTTGGAAGGAGAGTACCCCGGAGGTGTTAGAGGTAGAAAAAGGAAAGGGGGAAAGGATGTAATTCTATTTTAATTAAAAATGTATGTTTAAAAATTTTAAATGTATGAGTTTCTTTAAGGTATCTCAACCTAAAGAGGCTGATTTTATACGTTATAAAGTATATCTTGTACTTCTATAATTCATATTTTCTAACCTTAGTGACGTGCTATTCCACTTTAATAACTTTATATTAACTTTACAACAGCTCCTGTTGCAGTAACTATATACTTCCCTGTCACAACTTGCAATAAATCTATATCATAACCATGTTTATATGAATCATATATTCATATGATTATGCTAGGTAAATAACACAAAAGCTGCCTGAAACAATCTGCACCTGTTCTCACTGTATTTGTATCTTTTCCAGACTTTTTCTTTCCTTCAGTGCAGGTTACAATCACCTAATGGATGGCTAATTCTTTAACTAAAAGAAGTGGACACATTCATCTATAGCAGTGACTAACTTGTGAGCAAAGACTTACCTCTGCTTGGCCTATGATTAATTCTGCCCATGTTTTCCACTGTGGGCATTTATCCCTCTCTTCAAATGTTGTTTCATTAGACCCCCAACAACACTGTTCATGGTTGTACCACAATGCACTGAGGCAAATGCCCTCCTTTAGGTCAGTCATCCAGTCAGCAGCAATGTCTATTAATCCAGCTAGTGCGCCTGAAAGAATGCATTGGAAATGGTCCAAAATATGTCTATTAAAGGAGAGCTGAGACCACGTAATAAAAAGCAAAAATATCCTACAAATAAAGGGTCAATTAGAAACTATTATCTCAATTTAAGATTTTAAATTCACGTGTATTAGTTATAAATAGCTCCATTTTAAAATAAAATTAATATTGTTTGAAATTAAAACTGACTCACATCATTAAAACTAAAATTTTTAAAAGAGAGAAAGTTATTTTTAAAATAAAACATTTTTAAAAACAACAGCTACTTGACAGGAGCGTCACAACTCTGGCAACTGAAATAAGCATGTCAATTCAGCACATTTCCATCCTAAACTTAATCAGTAGACTTATAAATGTACAATCTCATTAAAATGTAATGCTCATAGCTAGACATGGTAGCACACACCTTTAGTCCCAGCACTTGGGAGGCAGAGGACCATGGATCTCTGAGTTTGAAGGCAGCCTTAGTCTACATATTGAGTTCCAGTATAGCTAGTATATGTCTCAAACAAAAGAAATAATAAAATGTTCATTAAATATAATTTTAAAAGTTCACAGCATTCACTGATTTCATGATAAATTTATAATTTTTCTTAATTAACAAAAAATTATACATATGAACATTTTCTAACACAATACTAAAAATATAGTTATAACCAAACCTAGATCATTCTTATCACAGGAAATCAGTGGGTCACATGGACAGAATACAAAATCTGTACGCATGCCGGTTATCAATGCTTCTATTTTCCACAAGTGCCTTACTTTCTCATGTTTTGTCTTTCATGGCAGAGGTTGACAATGGTCAAAACTACCCCTAGTGACACTCAGATTGGTTGTTCAACTCCTCTCTCTAGGGACTTGGTAACCATACTGGACAGTGCAGTGCTACAAGAACAGACCATGTATGGAGCCACCTACGGCTATGAGGCTGCAGCCACGCCACTTCACTTTTCTCGTGCTTTAGTCCCTCATCTATATCACGGTATGTGTTAATGATGGAGATTGCCATCAGACTTAAATACATGGACAGCTGCTAGAATACTGCACCACAAGTATTAGCTATTGATTATGATGCTGGCATACAAGATAGTCATTCACAAATGTTGAAACGGATTCTAGAGAGATCGGCCAAGTTGAGACAAAGTGCCAGAGACAAAATCACGATGCAGAAACCTATCTCCTGGTCTTATAATAAAAATTCAAGGAGAGGAGGGGAGAATTATTCAGTTAACGTAGAAACAAAACCAAACAAAGCCAAAGGTTTGCCTTAAACTTTTTCCTTACCTGATGCCAGTCCAGTCAATGTAACTACAAGCCATCCTGACCAGGCATCATAAAGACTTTTTGTCATTTCCCATGCTGACTCTTTTTTTTTACTGTTGATCTGAAATTAGAAATATGTTTCACTTCATAAACTGTATTTCTACAATTCTTGAGTCTAATTTTCTCAAATTATTACAATACAAAATTATCTTGTAAATTAAAAATAACAAAGCAGATTTGGGACAAAATCACTCTGTAGGACAGTTGTACCTAGAATTCAGAAAAGAAGCACCATGCAAAGATCTGCATTTTACTAAGAACCTCTGGATGAGCCACACAGAAGTCTGACCCAGGCTGTTTCAAACGATATCAAATTCAGATCTTAACTGTTACGCACAGATAGCTTACACATCAGAATTTAGAGAACACAGGTAAACCGTCTGGCATCAGTACTTAAGTAAAATATAATCGTGTTTAAAAGTTAAAACTAATTGGACAGAAACTGCTCATACAAAACATGGTCAAACATATAGAACTGTGAACACACAGGTGTACAGCTCCAACCCACTTGTAACAGCCCAAGACTCTTCTGTCACTATGCAAGACAAAAGAAAAATGTCCTCAACTGTGAGTGTAGGCAGTTAGGAGAACAACAAGCAGAAGACAGCCGATGCCCATCTCCCCTCATTAAGAACGGCACAGCTAGCCCATCTTCCTGTGTTTCTAAGCCTATCATCCCTAACTAGCTTCTTTCTGTCCTGTTCACAGCTTGGCATTAAGAAGCTCTACTGTCCATCTAGGGTCTCAACACTCAACTATCCTTTAGGAGAGCTATAGCTGAAATTCAATGACCTGTTCTATTTCCAGTGGAACATCTATTCAAAAGCCGCAAAAAACAATTAAAGAGACATAGTAATTCTAAGGTGAATGAGGAAATTATATTCCTTTCCAACAGAAGCATCCAAACACAGATACCAACCACTTTTAGATCTGGAAGTAGGGCATGTCTTATAAACAATCACTAAGTTACATTTTTTTTCTTTTCCTTGAAAAGAAAATAAGCACATTTTAAAAAGATAATATTGAGTCATTTTCAGACAGAGTCTCTGCCATTCTTCTTGTTCTTCTGTTTGTATATAACAGTCATTTAATTATCACTTGCTAGGGTAGTTTCAGTAAAGAAACACTATCTGTAATAGTGTTGATATGTCACCAATCTAAAAAAAAAATGCAGAAATCACCTAAATGTTTACCAAAATACAGTATTGGTCAAGTAAGCTATAATGTATATAAAGACTTTCTTTGAAAAGACTGCTGATACTCCCTGTAAAGCAAATTAAAAACAATAAAAAATAAGGCATTTTACTCAGTGGTAATTTTCTGTTTCTTATATTATGATACTATCTAATAAAAAGTATCAATATGGGCTAAATGAAAAATAAAATGGTTCTCAAAAAAAAAAAAAAAAGAAAAGAAAAAACACAGGCAACCTAGAAAGCCCATGAAACTGCAAGAGAAACTATTTCTAGCACAATAGGATTGTGTGTGTCATGAGTTAAATTCCCAACCAACCAAATGACCAACCACTGTTTACATCTGATAATCCACTTAGGTCAGCAAACTTGTACTTTCTACATAATTTCATGTTAAGAAAGTGTATCCTCAAAATTCAAGGTGAAGCAATGTATTTTAATGTACCAAGAGGCAATGTTGACTAAGGCAATGTCAGAATGCATATAATAGCTAATCTTTTAGAAACTACTACTTGTTATATTACTCTATCAAAAAATTGCTATGATAATCTTTAAAGGCTATTGAAATATTCATAGGTTTCCAAACTACAACTGTGTGAGGCGAGATTTTCTTTTTATTCTTTATGCAAAAAACATAACATCAGAATACAAAAGCAGATATGAGAATCCATTATTATGGAGAGATGAGATATCCATTATTAGATATGAGAATCCATTATTAAAGCCAGGCAATCATGAGGCCAAAAAAAAAAAAATCATTCTCCAAATACTTTTTTATTTTGGGAACTGAATTGTTTTTATGTACTATTGGTTATGTGGGTTTGTGATCATAATTTTTAAGTGAACTAGAATTTACTTTAACAGGGAAATATTACTTCATATAAACAAAAGTTTTTGAGGTTTCTCAGTCTTTTTTCCAGTTCAAAGAGCATGTGAGTACAAGTCAGGAGATGGGAACAGTGGGTTCATGTGCTTCTTTTCAGTTATGCCCCCAGGCCAGGAGCATCTGAACAATCTGTACGCTTCATACACAGCTCAATCTATTGCAGGCTCAGGCTTCACATAAAAACAAACATCAATACAAAAGGTTGCAGCTAATTTGGGTAAATTTATTTTGAAAGTAAATTTCAGATATCACAAACAAGTATGTAGATAAAGAGGCTTTGCAAATTTAGTATTTTTACTTCAAGTAAAATTTCTGTCTCTTTTTCGCATTCACTATACTGTGGGATTTGGGATTGGGGTTTCTTTTATTTTGAGATAGGGTCTTGCTATTTATCCTAAACTGGGCTCCTGCACCTCAGCCACTTGGTTGCTAGAACTATAGGCATGAACTACCATGCCTCAATTTCCTTTCCATTTTCCCTTAAAAAAAAAAAAAAAAAAAAAAGTAGCTTATATGTACATAAAAAAAAAACTTTACGCAGGATACAATTTGAGAATAAATCTCAGCAGTTATTACTGGGAAATAAAATGTTAAAAAATACACACACAGCAAAATTCGACAAAATGTTTTTTTCCTCTGTACATTATCTTCCCTTCTCATTAGCCTTATGCAACAAAGTTCCTTTTGCTCTAGCTGCTGAGATGCTGAAAGCAAGTATCTTGGTGACCTCATTAGGCTTGGCCTGTCTTCACCCAACTCTTGTGCTGCATTTCTCCCTATCCATCCTAATTTGTCTATTTGCATGCTTTTGTTTGTTTTTAAATTACCTCAAACCCTGTCCAGAAAAATGCAGAGTTATAAGGAATGCAGGAACTAAAAGAGGAACACCAAGATAAAGGGGAGAAATGTACCATATAGAACATGTTAAAATATATTTTAATGTATAACATTTTGGAGGTGATGTGTCTCTTGGTGTGGGCTTTGAGGTTTGAAAGGCCCAGCAAAGCCCAGTCTCTCTGTATTTCTCTCTTCCCCCACCATCCCGAACAAAATACACTCCATAAAACTAGAAGACAACTTGTGAAGACTAATAAACGGAAAATGACTTTCGTCTGGTAAATTGTGAATAGACTGTGAATAGATCACTGCCAGAAATGTAATTTTAAATGATCCATTTTGCACTATTTTTTATAAAACACTGAAAACACTTACACGTCTGTGTCTTTCTCTGTCTTTACACTTCTCTCGCACCCAGTCGATAGTATGGAAATCATCATATGTACCAACTCCCGGGATGGGCTCATCCAAAAGATCCAGCAGGTGTGTAGAGCTATTAATGCTGCCTCCATTTGTCATTGTATAATGAGTTCCTGCAGCACAAAAAAGAAAAAGAGTCTATTTTATAACATACAGTGAGTTTTGCAACTTCTTTACCTATTGGTAAGTTGTAAATGTCATCACAAAAATCACTGAAAAAATAGACGAAATGTTGATTATCTAAAACTAAAAATAAGGCAAAAAGAATACTCATGACCTTACAGTTATGTTAGCAAACAGCCTAATGGTCACTTGATACTCTGGCCAAGATAATTTTATGTGAATTAATACCATTTACCACTAACAACAAAATATACTCCATAAAATAGAAGACAACTTGTGAAGACAACTTTTGTAATAAACCAAAATGACTTTCGCCTGGTAAATTGTGAATAGTTGTGTTTCAGTAGGAACAATGTCAGAATTGTGAACGATTTTTTTTTTTTTTTTTTTTTTTGCTGTTGTTGTTTCATGTCTTAGAATTTTCTCTCTATCGCAAACTATATACATTTCTGTCTCACATGTTCTTCTCTGAGTTGGTTTTGTTATCAAGCTGATTCCTTCATTAGGGTTAAATAAATCTTTGAGACATATTTACTATATGTTTTATATGAGTAAACAAATCTAAAGAAAGTTCTGGGATGTAAAAAGACAACTGCAGCATTAAAAAAATACAAATAGCTTTTAAATATAAAAATAAGTTCAATCTAACATATAGAGAAATGCAAATTGTTAAGTGTCTGAATGCACTGAGCTGTGAGTTATGTAAAATCTTAACAAAAAAGTTCATAAATTAAATATAAACCCTTTGGAAAGCAAAAAGCTACTACATCTAATATACGCTGTGGTGGTTTGAATATGAAAATGCCCTTATAGGCTCATATACCTGCATACTTAGTCCCCACCAGAATTATGCAGAAGGATTAGGAGGTGTGTCCTTACTGGAGGTGATGTGTCTCTTGGTGTGGGCTTTGAGGTTTCAAAGGCCCAGCAAAGCCCAGTCTCCCTGTGTTTCTCTCTTCCCCCACCATCCCGATCCCTGCCTCCACCCTGCTACCAATGGATCTCTCAGCTCTCTGCTCCTGCTCCAGCACCATGACTACCTGCTTTGCACCATGATAATAAACTAATCCTATGAAACTGTAAGCAAGCCCCAATTAAGAGCTGCCTTGATCATGTTGTCTCAACACAGCAATAGAACAGTAACTAAGACACATACAAATGATATAAAACCAGCAAATTCCCTAGTAGGAATTTTTTTTTCAGTTTCTATCTGTACAATCCTTGAATAAGTTAAAAACTGAGCATAGTACGGGTAGAATTTCCTTAACTGTGTTAATAGAAAACAAAAACATGAATGCCAAAGTATTTATAATCTGATACAAAAGTCAGCTAAAAGCTGGAGGGTAAGTATTTTAGGCATGGAGGCCACTCAGTCACAACTACTTAACTCTGCCACTGTACCACAAAATAAGGTTCAGAAAGAAATACATCGGTGGATGAATATTAAAGCATTCTGACAAAGATGTGCCAGATAAAAACAAATAAAGGAAGGAGGAAGGAAAGAAGGAAAAAAAAGAACGGTAAGATTTATCACATGATCACAGTTTGCCAATCCTTAATCTACAGACTTTGTGCCAAAAATAGATTTGAAATAAAAGGCCAGGAGGCGTAGTGCATGTCTTTAATCCCAGCACTTGGGAGGCAGAGGCAGGCAGATCTCTGTGAATTCGAGGCCAGTCTGGTCTTCAGAATGAGTTCCAGGACAGACAAGGCTACACAGAGAAAGTCTGTCCCCCCAAAAAATAAATACAAAAAATAAAATGAGAGCTATTTGTTTTTCCCTAACTTTTAAGGATTAGGTGAATTTTCTAGATGACCTGTGCTTGGCTGTCTGGTTTAAATGATCTCATTTCCTTTTATGCAGACATAAGAAATAACTACAAACAAAACAGCAACAAACTATGATGTAGCAAGTTAGAAAGCAGAAGCCTTTTCCAGGCAGTAAGCAAAAGGTTGGTCCTCCTAAACCTGGGGTTGGTGAGTGAAGTAAGAAAAACACGGAGCTCCCATGCTGACCCAAGAACTTTAGCACTGCTAAGATCTAAGCCAATGAAATACACTGTGAGTTGCAAACCTTTCCCTCATTACTCAAATGCCGAGAAATAAGGTATAAGAATATGAATATCTAATTTCCTTTTCTTTAACAGACTTCTCTCATCTCCCTACTGAATACGTTTGAATGGTTGCCTTAAGAAGGTATTACATGTCTATAAAGAGAATGGTATATCAATTTCAGTATTCTGGCAGAAGTGTTCCAGGAATAAATATTTTTATGGAATTGTTCAACAGTTTAAAGATACAATCCCTGCACTGCAATGTTCACTTTCACTTACATAAAATACAAACTATATTTAAAGCTTTAAACACATTTTCAAAAGAAAATGCCATTTATCAAATTATAAAGCATTTATAATATCTTAACAAATATAAGAATATCTACTTTGCTTTTCATATAGTAACATTAAAATTAGTAAACTAAAAATATTTTTGGAAGAAAGTGTCAAGAACCCCTGTCTTTCTGGAACAATGCACAATACTTTGTGGCATTTTAGGCAAAAATGAAGACACTCTCAACAAGAACAAACTAAATATACCCAAGATAAGGAAATTCTGCAAAATTGGCTGCAAAAAGGCCTTTTTTAGTCCTCAAACTGTTGAAATTAGTTGTCCATGGTGGTGCACGGTTTTAATCTCAGCATTAGGAAGGCAGAGGTAGTCAGATCTCTGACTTTGAGGCCAGCCTGTTTGGCCTTAATAGTGAGTGCCAGAACAGTCAGGATACAGAGAAAGAGCTTGTCTCAAACAAACAAACAGCCCCCGCCAAAATGTTAAAATTATAGAAGATTAAGAATGAGCAATGAGGGGCTGCAGAGATGGCTCAACTGTTGAGAGCACTGGCTGTTCTTCCAGAGGACTTGGGTTCAATTCCCAGCACCTACATGGCAGCTCAAAAACACTGTAATTCCAGTTCCAGGGGATCCAGCACCCTCACAGACATACATGTAGTCAGATGTACATCTGATAAAATATATATATATAAATTGTTAAAAAAAAAAAAAAGAATAAGCAATGAACTGTTCAGGATTAAAAGCAACACGGCAACTGTAAGATGTGCTTTCGGATTAGATTATGGACCAGGAAATGCAGTAAGGAGACTGGCCTACTGGAAAATGTCTAGCTCAATTAAGAGTATTATGCCGATGTCATTCTAACTTTAAAATAAAAACACAATATAATTATATACAGATGTATTTCTTTATTTGAGAAAAACTTACTTTTCTAAATTTTACTCTAAACATAATTAAAACCAAAGTATATTCCAAGTATTATATCTACAGAAAATGTCACTTGTTTTACATAACAAGGCATATTTAATACAAAGACAAAGAACAAAAGACAGAATAAACTAATGTAGAAAAATGCTAATATTTCAGGAATTCAGATAAAGAATGGAGGATTCTTTGTACTAATTTTCACTTCTGTAAGTGAAAATTCTGAATTTTTTTTTCAATGCTTAGGACCATGCATACTAGGTGTACCATTAAACTATGCCCTCATCCCTGAGGTTATTGTAGAAGTTACTACAGGGATAAGACTGGCTCAATAGTACAGTACTTGCTGGATAAGCATAAAGACCTACATTCAGATATTAGAACTCACGGAAAAATGCAGGTGCAGCAGAGAAATGTTAGGGAAGGCACAAGCAGATCCCTGGGGCTTGCTGGCTAGTCATTCTACCCAGTTAGCAAGCTCAAAGTTAAATTTACTGAGAGACCCTGTCTCTCTTAAAAAAAAAAATAATAATAATAGAGGACTATAACAACATGAAGACAGACAACTGGAGAGGTGATACAAAGGTACAAAGGGACTGAAATCAATTAGATGTTATTAACTTTCTTAGTAAGCAACTTTACATTTCAACGTCATCTTACACATGAAGTAGACAAGTTCTCTTGTACTTCTCTTACACTAGGATACACTTCTTTTATACAAAAACAGTATTTCAAGAGTTAGTTAATACAGAAATGATAATATGACTTTTCTAAAACTGACAGATACAAATAAACTCTAGAAAATAAATAGTTTATTAATATCTACAAATAAACTCAAAAAATTATAACTTTGAGGTTAGACCACTGCTTTCTTGTGCTTCGTCTTCAGCAAAAAATGCCTCTTAAAATTGGATTTTATTAACCTAAACTGATAGGATGTCATTTGTCACTGTAAATGCTGCCCTCGTTTGTTTATCTGTAGAGACAGAATAGACATGCAGAATATCTTTTGGAACCATGAATGAAGCTCCACGACCTTATTTCCTTATCCTGTCCACAAACTTCCCCAGACCATCAGAAACAGGTGTTACCAGGGAAAAGAGTAGAATATAAAAATTCAGTAGTACTGGTGCTGGAGAAGATAGCTCATCAGTGAAAAACATTCATTCACTGCTCTTGCAGAGAACCTAGGTTCAGTTCCCAGCACCCACATGACAGCTCACAGCCATCTCTAACTCTATTTCCAGAGACTATGATGGTCTCTTCTGCACTCCATGGCATTGCACACATGTGGTGCATAATATATACATGCATGTAAGACACTCATACACATAAAATAAACAAAAAATAAATAATACTTTAATCATTATTATTTACATTTAAAAATAAGAAATCTAAACCCCATACAAAAGAGAAAATCATAAAAGCAAATACTTTTGAGCATAAGAGATAATTTTCTATATTTCCAAAGTCTATAAAGTAAAGGGCTTAGAAGAAGCCATACAATTCATTTTGCCCTATAACTTGAGGTGTACTTTGGAAAGAATCAGAAAGAACCAAGTACACAAGAGAGTCACAATAAACTAGTGATTGGCTTCAATCCTTTCCATTTCCTGAAAATGAAATATACAGACCAGACTTACTTATAAGCTGGCCATATTTGTTTAGGTAATGACCTTTTCAGTCACGTTTTCTATAAGTCATGTCATTAAATGAGCACACATCTCACTTCTGATGAGCTGTTTTCCCATGATAACTTAAACATTTAGATAACCTGACCATGACAAACAGTATCTGAATTATATTTTTTTTCTTGGCCATCTTTTCCTATTATTTTAACTTTTTCTTGTCCTTTTTGCAAAGCTAACTACCAAATATTCATTATTAATAATCAGTATACCTCGGAACTTAAAATGATTAAATAACCAAGTAATTATCCTCATCACAGGGACACTATTTGAGAATAGTCCCATATTGATTTTGTCCACTTATCTCAAGGTTTTTTTTAAAGAAAACTTTACCCTATGAAATATGCAGTCTTGTTGAGATCTGTCAGGTACATACCTCAGCCAAAAAAAAAAGAGTATGAGGCTAGAATGTAGCTTGTCTACCAAGCGTCAAGCACTGGATTTGAACTCTGACAGAGAGGAGAGAGAAAAGAAAAAGAAGGAAAGGAGGGAGAAAGAGGGAAGGAGGAGAGAAGAAAAGAAGGAAGGGTCCATCCAAAAAAGCTGCTGGATATATAATCAGACACAATGATACAACAAATGAAATCAATTCATTTAACAGCTAAACTATCAAAAGGATGTAAGATGGCTTCCGGTACTTGGATTCCAAGAGGTTAAACTATATAAAAACTGATCTGAAAGACCAATCTGCCTGCTGCCATGCAATATGTATTCATGTGTATACACACACACACACACACACACACACACACACACACACACACACACATTTATCTCAAGGTTTGACCACCAAGAATCTGTGCCTGCCAATCTAATGCCTACTTACAGTTACCTACCAGTTAAAATGTAGCAATAAGAAAGTCTGGACGAATTATTTTCTTTCAGGGGAGCCTAGAAAAGGAATCCCATGACCTTAATGCACTTTGGTGTTTAGAAGGTTTGAGAGAGTCAACTTCCAGCTTTGCTACCTATTAGCTTTGTGATCCAGCATACATTACTTATTAACCTCTTAGCCCATAGGTCCATTTTCTCAGCCACTCTCAGCCTAGACATGAGTGAATAGACTAGAAGCAGGTAAGTAATGAAAATGCTTAATATTTAACAGACAAGAAGAAATAACAAAAACACAGCCCTTAATTTCTGTTCAAATATTTGCCTAAAACTTCATCAAACTATATTATATTTTAATCATCTATATGATCAAATCATATAATATTAATCTTAGCTCAAAACATTGACAACACTCAAAAGAGACGGGAAGAAAAAAGTTATCTTCTACCTTTTGGGAAGGAATTCTTCAACTTTAGAGGTAGTGGTGTGGGATTCTCAAATTTTTAGCTAAAATTAATTATGCTACTATGTATACAAAAGCAAATCACTTAAAAGTATGATCCGCAACACAGTGACAATTTCACAGTTCAAATACCAAAAATCACTGAAAGGCTTCACTTAGAAAAACTCAGTTAACTGGCTTGCAAGTGACTTCTCCAATTAACTGTACAAAGGACTTTAGCTTCATTTCGTTCTTGTGTAGCCATAGAACTCTGTAACACTCAGATACTCATGGAAATAAAATGCATCATTTACTACATTATCTATAAAATAATTTAACTGCTCATTAAAAATTTATTTCTAATAGAGAAAAAATCTTTTCTTTCCTTTTTTTTTTTTTTTAGGTTTTGAGAGACATTGTTTCTCTGTGTAGGCTTGGCTGTCCTGGAATAACTCACTCTGTAGACCAGGTTGACCTCGAACTCACAGAGATCTGCCTGCCTCTGCCTCCCCAAGTGCTGGGATGAAAGGCATAAGCCATCACCAGCTGGCGAATAATCTTCTCAACAACTGATGCTGAGAATGATTATCCATACAAAAGAATGGAACTAGATCCTCAACTCATGCATACTCATGAACAAAAACACAAATTGATCCAAAATCAAAAATTAAGGTTAGCTAAAACCTTAAAACCCTAAGAAGGAAACATAAGGGTCTTGTGGCCTTGAGTTAGGCAATTAGATGTAATACCAAAGCATACGTAATAAATGAAAAAGTATATCAGTGAGCCACATCAGAATTAAAATAACTTTTCCATGTAAAAACTAGACCCTATTAACTAACTCATGCCAGAAAACTACCAGCACCTGCTGAATACGTATTGTGCAGGAGACATGTTTCTTAGTATAGTTCGTTCATAGCAACATTGTAAGGCGAGGACTAGTCTCTATTCTAGTCTTTTCTATCTTTGTTTTTCAAAGATAGAACACTATGAAATAAAAGTAAGATCAAGGCCACACTGTAAGTGTGCAGTGGAATAGGCTTGCAACTATGCATTTCTGTTCCAAAGTACTGCCGTTGAATTTATAGGGTCGAAAAATAATTTCATGACTGGTATATATGTTTAAGGTATGGAAACACCTTTGTCTTAAGACTGGCTTCAGAATAGTCAACGGCTTCTCCTTAAACACATGTGCATATGCACTTAGGCTGTGGACAACTGGTCTAATCCTACCCACAAGAATCATCAGGGGAATTCTTCCATTTAGTTCCAGGCTCCTCATCACTTTTCTCCCATATTGCTTAAAATGCTACAAGAACACGTGCTGTGTGCTCAAGGTGATTAGAGAGCTCGTATCACAAAGCACCAGTGTCTAGGTGTCTTGAACCCACATTAGATGCAAGGAAGGCATGACAACTAGCTTGTAATTCCAGCCCTGGAGACAGGAAATCACAAAAGCAAGGGGGCTAGTAAGACTAGCCTTATCTGTTGTTAGTGCTGAGTCTAACTTTAAGACCCTGCCTCAGATAATAAGATTTAAAAAATGATTGAGGAAGATTCCCGATATCGACTCTAACCTACACACACACACTCGCACATGCATGTGCGCAAAAACAGACAAAAAAAGAAAGATGTTACAATAGTAGTCAGGGACACTGTTTTGCTCTTCGAATACACATTCCCAAACTGCTGTGGTAATGACACACTCCCACTTTCACCCTCAAGTTGTTTAAGATCCATCTTACATCATAGAAAGCCTCCCCTTATTTACACAAATTAAACTATGCCTCTCGGTGTATACTCGGAAGCTAGTTTTTTAAGCCCTTTTGACTGTAGCCTACAACACTGCTCATTGACACAGCTTGCAGATATGTATCTAAATAAAACTGAAGTTTAGTAAATGATACTATTTACTAAATAGTGATTTTTCACTTTTATTTTCTCCATCTTTTAAAAGATACTTATTAATTTCATGACTAACATTTTAAATCTGAAGGTTGACACAAAACTAGAGAAAAATAAGTATGAAGATTATCTACTTATCCATAAATCAAAAAATCTTCATATACCTCCTACTAGTCCTCAATATATAGTTAAACTGTCCTAAATGAAAAAAAAAAAAAAATCAAGTAGCTACATCTTAAACTGGATTCAGAAATAAACTCCATGGTTACACAAACAGCAACCTAATGTTTTTCTCACAGAAAAACAAATGACATTCTTTCACAAAAATATAGGCGTGCCATTACTTAATAAGATTGTCATTTATTACCTCTGGGCCATTTCCACTGAACTCCATTTTGCTACCAATGCAGACAAGCCTAACGCATAGACACTGTATATTATGGAAGAGGGGAGGCAGATATCCACGTTCAAATACTTCCTGTCACAGAGCTACTTCTATCTTGAGAGCAACAGGTCCAGCCACGTATGTTCTCTCCCTCTGGGAGCTTATTAACATGGAAAGGTCATCCTGGGAAGGGAAGGAAAGGTGAATGCTGTAGGTTGAGAACAGAAGTCCCAAGTATGGGGAAATTAAAAAGGCAATAGCTAATCCCAGCACTTGGGAGGTTAAGGCAGGAGGATCAGACATTCAGGGTAAATCTTCAACTACATATGAAGTTCAAGGCCAGCCTAGACCACATGAAACTGTTTTAAAACTAAAAATGGGGAGGGGAGAGAGGAATGCCAAGCATAGCATATAGAGCTCTGCAATTAATAAGTGATCAGTTAGATGAAGTATAAATAAAATACAGAAGTACAAAAATACTGAAGATTTGTTCAGTCATATTTAGTACTAAATATTTAATACTAAATATTAAATGCTAAATACTTAATATTTACTACTAAAACTGCAAAGGCTCAGAAACTAATACAAAACTCCAAAGAAGATGTATAATTAACCACTGCCTACTTCAATGCACTGTTCAGTTTTCCATTCTGTTGCCACCTCAATATAAGAGGTGCAGCCTTAGATAGGTAACGAGATAAAAGTTCCTATGCATTCTGGAAGCAAGTTCAACATTCACTTCTGATCTCTGTATATACGATGATGTGTATGTAGTGTTAGAACTAATAATTAAATTTGCAAAAACATAAGCTCAAGTAAATTTTAGTCTGAGTTATAAAGGAAGGAACACACACTCATACACACACACGACAAAAAAAACCCTACAAAGTAAATACACATTAATTAAAAATCAAAACTCGTTCTGAAAGTACAAGTTAGGTCACTAGTCTCCAATGTAAGCACAGGTAGACACCTTGATGCAAGAAAAACACCAAAATTACAAACTTAGTAAATGTGGTAAGAGGTCTGCTGAAATTTGAATATACAAAGCATTTCAGATGTAGGATATACTATGAGATGACCTAAAATAAATCACAGTAAAATGTCTGTTGTTTACTTTTAGAAAACAGAACTAGAGCTAGTGAAATGATGAAGATTTTTATTAAAAATTTAAATAGGCAATATAAATTTGACAACAGATCTGTTTTCATAACAGTGCTTGAAGACAAATAATAGTGTAAAACAAGCAACACTAATATCAAATAATTTCTTTTTTTTTAAATAAAAAGCCTACAGGATGTCCTTTTGATAACAAAAATATGTTTAACACTGGATTTCAAAAGCTGAACAAAAAATAGAACTACTATGATTTCAGGAGGGAAGAAAAACAAACATTCATCTTCTATATTTAGAGAGGAATAGAATATTTAAATACATTTACTTCTCTTTACTGTTTCTCTTATTACTCATAATAAAACTGGTCTATACATTTTGATGCAACAGAGCTAATCATTTTCTGACTAGCTCTTTACTCCTGACATGGCATTTATTCATTGTATTCTCTCCACCACAAATGCCTGGCACATTTTCTTGTTCATTGGAAAATGGCCTACTTAGTAACACCTGCCAAAATAGACTTGTCTCTCGTTCTCTTAAAGTGCCACAGAAAATTCAGTCTAACCTCAGTTATAAGAAATTAACAGCTTTGATTTGTTTTCAACATCAGAAGCCTAAAATAGGTCCAGACTAAAGAACAGGTCATTTGAGGTTTGTACACAGTGATAAGATCTTACAATCGAAAGAAGGGCCAAATTATCTGAATCAAATTCTACCGAATTTTAGCTATTAATATTATTATTGTAGCTGCCATCAGTCTCCACAGTACCTAGTTATAATTTATATATACAAACACAAGAGCTTTGTAAGTACTTCAAACAAAATAATAAGTAGTCAAATAATTTTTAAAGGCTTTTTACATAGAGTAAATAGAATTCTAAACCTGTCCCTTCCAGGCCCACAAAAAACAAAAACAAAAACAAAAAACAACAACAACAACAAAAAAGTTCAGGTGCTGGTGAGAGATGGCTCAGTGGATTAAAAAATGTCTGCTAAGCCTGACAAGCAGCATTTAATTCCTGGGACCACATTGTGGAAGGGCAGGAATTGACTTCCACAAGTTATTTCATGCACATGCCATGTGACTACCTGCCTAACACACAAATAAATAAAATAAATAAATGTAACAAAAAGTTTTTAAAACCAAAACCATGAAAAGAGATTAGCAGAAGAAAGGAACTCAACTCCCAAACTACTTAAACCTCATAAACAAATTAAGAAAGCCAACATTTGGAATAAAATTAGCAGTATAAATAATCATGTTTTTTGTTCTTCCTGATTAAAAAAAAAAAGAGAGACATATTATGAGAACTTAGTTGTTTCTACATAGCAAGTTTACTCCCAAAGATGAGTATATCTAAAACATCTTAATTTCTAATCAATAATATATAAATAATTTCTATGTTGAGTCTACTGGTTATAATAAGCACGTAAGTAAAAAGCTTAATTATTTATCATTCCACCTTGAAAAGGGGTGATTAAGCCTAATTACCCACAGAGCTAATCCCTAGCTCCAGCTTCATTTTATCAACATCTTTTACAATTTTATACTTTGAATTTTCCTCTTTCCCCCTTACCAGCCTTAAGATCTGTTTCTAATTACTGCATTTTGTCCTCATGGGGGAAGCTGATGCACTTTTCTTGATTTAAGCTACTTTCCTATAGTTCCTTTTGCTGACCTTTGGTTTTAAAGGCTTATAAATTATGCAAAACAAATATCTTCTCACCCATAGACACTAGGACTCTACAGTATGCTCTTAGGAATATGGTACAGTCAAGTAAGGCTAATAATAAAAACTTATCTATACTGCAAACGTGCAATGCTTCCTAAAACCATCAGTTTGTATTAACAGAGAGAGTCTCATCAGAGTATCAGAACGATGTCTGAGCTTCTAAGAGTGGTATAGGCCTTAAGGATGATTGCTGGGAATTATTTAAGTACATGTCATTTTTTTTTCAATTTCTCTCTTGATAATATCTATTTGTCTAGTTTCACATAACTTTTGACATTTCTTGTAGGTTTTACACAGACAGTCTATAAATTTGCCTGCCAAAGACTATCAGGTATTTCTCAAGCCCAGCCCTTCTAGTTTGTCATTACTAACAAATGGATGATGTGATCATTCAGAGGAAGTATAGCCTGTCTAGCTTTACCATTTAAATACTTACTAGCTAAGAATGTAACATCTGAAATAATTACTACTCAGTAATTCAATGAGTATTACCAGAAATCTGATGATAGAAACACAGGGAATGGAAACTGTTATTGGGAAAAGGAAAAAATATAACCTCAGGAAATAAAAAAATTAGGAGAAAATGTTCCTCGTACTTTTAGGTATTTCCTCAAATGTTCTAACTTTATATATATATGAATATTTGTATATGTATATAATACATATAATATATGTATATAATGTTCTAACATTATATATATATGGAAATGGTTTATGGAAAGCAATTCATAAAGTAAAGCACAATATAGGACATGATCTTTAAATCGTTTCAAACTTTTACTAAGCACAGAATTCTACAGAGTAATGTTGCAACGGTTCAGAACCCAATTATGGTTTTGCAGGTGCAATGTAACCATTAAGTATGTGTTGAATGCATTATAATTCCTAAATTCTAAAGAACTTAAAACTGTTTTCAGGATACAAGATGCATTTCAAATTTTCTTTACCTTTTAAACATTAATAAAAGTTGGGATTTACCATAAAGTTTATATAAATCAAGCAAATAATTCAAACTGATATGACTCATATATGAAGTCATCTACTAAAGAACGTTTCTTGAAGTTCACTGATTTCTAGAACAAATGGAATCCAATCTTTTTTTAAAAAATTCAATTTAAGAAAATGAGCCAAAGAGCAGCTTAACAGACACCTAGTTAATTTGAAGAGGACCAAGGCAGAGCCTGCCAGAAGATTTACACCATTACACTGCATGCCCATTTGTTCTCCAACTACCGACTTGTATTCTGTAAAAATGTATAAAAAAAAGAACCCTAAATTGTTTTATCCTATCATGTGCAAGATACCTATGGGAGACAATACAGTACGTCAAGTTAGCTACGATGTTACATGAAAAAAATGTTAAATCAAAAAAATCGTCCTTTACTTTTTAAATGTTATAAAATGCAACTACGAGCTTTTACTGTTACTCTGTGATGCAAACTCTACAGGGTAACTGGCAGCAGTCAAAAGAGAACGGTATACAGGCATTTCATTTCACTGTGTAAACTAAAGAAAATGTAAGTTTCCACAGGAATAAAAGCATTACTTTGCAGGTGCCAACCAACCAACCAACAGGACTTTAGCTGGCTGTTAAAGCAGCTTATATTCGGAGTTAAACTGAAAGGATTTCACACAGAAGATGGAGCCGGAGCCCAATGTGATCTGAGGCAGAGCTAATCTGCACAGAGCAAACAATCAGGGAGGGCCCAAGCCCTGCTGGGAAGGTTGCATTCTCCCATACCAACAAGGCAGGGCAGCTAAGCAGCGCACTGCAGCAGGAGGACAACAGACAGCCTGTTCCCAGAACCGCCCAGCAGCATGCACGACATACCAACAGAGGATTCAGAGCAAGGGGATGGTGTTACCTCTTTTATGTAATTCCCTCAAGGGAATACTGTCTCCTCCCCCGTCATAAGGCAAATAGGGATCTGAAGAAGCATCCATGATCAGAATTTGTTTAAAAGAAGAAAAAAAATAAGAAAAAAAATAAAGAAGGTTGGCAGATTAAAAAGACAGTGGCATTTTCCCTTCCCCTGCTATAGCAGGCAAGGGAGATGCCATATTTGATGAGGTTAGAACTGTATAGTTCGACTGGCTGAAGCAACTGGGTTCTTCCACAGTGGATGATGTCATCAAAGGGAAATTATTGCAGCCTGGTTGCTAGTGGCTACAATCTAGCCCAGCTTAGAGGCGGCACAGCCTTCTTAATCAGGTCCTGCTGTGTACGACGATGACTAAGCGCCAAGTATAATAAGCGAAGCTGGTCTTAAAGCGCTCACAACGTAGTTTCCATAGTAAGACAGTAGAAATATTTATTTTTACTTTAAGAAAACATTAGACATAAAACGATAATTCTAGATGCAGACAATAACCCTTTTATTATCTAACGCATAAAAAAAGTCAACACTAAAAAGGGTGTGTTTAATAAATGTATAAATGTAATTTATGCAGTAAATTCATATGAGTCATAACAGTACAAAGCTAAAACATACCAACAAGTTTCTCCAGAATCTTGGCTTTAAGACTATTTCTAATTGTCTTTTAATCCTCAATCTTTTATGGAAAATTTAAACCTGAATCACTGAACTGAACGGTATTTTATCTCATTTACTAATCCCAGCTGCCTATTGTTCGTTCCTTCAAATGCCTGCAAGAAGACATTCTAGCTTAAGAGAATGTCAGAGGTAAAAACTGTAAGTATACTAATAAATTTATTATGTGGTGGCTTTCTATTTTGCTAGTGCTTTCTCTCTTATAGAACATTATGTGCTTAATGAAGAACAAACGTGTACCAAAGTCCTCTGAACTGGAACATTCTTCTAAATTGCCTGCTATGCAGTACACTAAAAACTGTATGGAACTTGGGCTCAAGGGTCTATAAAACATGTTTTGTTCATCTTAAATGAGACAACCTCTAAGGCCCATTCCAATTCTATGTGTATATGAAAACTGCGAAGAACAGACAGGTAATAAAGGGAGTCTATTCAATTAGCCTGGTCTATTTTCAGCTATCACGAGTCTTTTCTCCCCCAAGTTTATAAGTTAGTAAGTCTCTAGATTTCAAAATCTTGAAATTCAAATAAATAGAGCTTACAAAAGTTCATGTGGAATTTGGAAGTCAAAACTCCAGGCAAAGAATACAGACCAGAATTAGTATGACAGAATATTCTAATTAATCTTGATGTGAACTATCAGCATTTAAAACAGGAATGGAAAAGCCGGCTGCTGTAGCCCACCCCTGTACTCCAGGAGGCAGAGGCAGGTGGATCTCTGTGAGTTTGAGGACAGCCAGATCTACAAATGGAGACCAGGACAGCCAAGGCTACACAGAGAAACGATGTCTCGAATAAACAAGAGAAAGAAAAAAAAAAAAGGGGGGAACTTTTTTTTCTGTATTTTTCAAGTTGTCTTAGAAATTTGTATTTTAAGCAAGAAAAGCTTTGACTGAGTCAATTTTACTAAGTTAGCTTAGTGTAAATTTTGTAAACTTGCCATTCTTTGGTATATTCTATGACCATATAGACATTTCATAAAAAAATATACTATATAGCTCTTATAGGCCATTTCATTTGTATGACACTATGTTTTTATACACTTTACAAGAACACAAAAAAACCTACCTACAAACTTTCTCATATTTGTGCACACTCTCCAAACTTGGTCATAAAGAATGAAAAGGACCGTACAAGGAGGAATATCATACCTGTGAAATGTTAACAATGCCAAGTAAATTTTGTAGCAATACTTATTTACTTTTTGAGATTAAAAATTATATGCATAAAATATATACATTATTGTAGAGTAATTTTAGAATGAAACATCAAGTTTAACAGCTGTTAACACTGAGCAATAAGACACAAGAGGAAAGTGGGCTTTCATTCAGTACTTACACAGATACACATCAGTTCAGTTGAGGGGAAGAAATGGGCACTGAAGCCGGGGCCCCCTGCATGCTGAAGATATGCTCTACCACTTGGTTGCATCTCTAGCTCTTAATTATAATTTCTTAAACAAATATGTTACATTTGTAATAATGAATGTGAAGGGGTGTTTTTTGTTTTTTTGGGGAGGGGTTCTGGTTTTGTTTTTGTTTTTATTTTAAAAGCAAATTGTTTGTGCTACAGAAGGCACTTTCTCCTCAACTTTACACTTGAACACACCGAGCACTAAGCTTTCATTTGCAATTAGCCCTCTTCCTTAACAGAAAGTCAAGGGAGGGGAAAGACGCAGCAAAACTTTCAGAAAACAACCCATTCAAGCTATACAGATGTCTTCAAAGTAAAAATACTACTGAACACACAAACACTGAGAGGTATGCGAAGTAAAACCATGAACTGAATAAACTAAATTAAAACAGCTCTACAACAGTCATACCTCCTAAAGTCTTAGAATCCTCTCCCGGGCAAATGCACTTCCAGTCACACTTCAGAAAAGTACAAGGTGCACTGGAAGATGAGGCAAGTGGACTGTGACCAGTCACTAGGAGGAATTACAATTAGGGTGTGGTGGAAAGGGGGGGGGGGAGAGGCCCGAATTCTGAAGCACAGCATGCAGAAAGTGCTCAAGGGAGAAACTCTGAAGAAAGAAAAACACAGAAAGCACAAATAGCACACACAGGACTTGAAAACTTCGCTCTAGTCAATCTCAATCCTCATATGGAAGTCTGGATAAACCAGACTCTTTTTAGATCATGATATCATGATGGTCCAGCCTGCTGGTCCCATATAACATTAATGATCCAAGAAAACTACCATCTTTAAAAGACATATTTAAGGAGAAAGTAAAAAGTTTGCCTGTAATCGGGATGTAAAATGAATGAATAAATAAATAAATTCTAAGAAAAAAAAAAAAGTTTGCTTTAGGCCTGATTACAAATTAACAAAAAGTACAAAAACTGAAAAAAAAAAAAAAAAAAAAAGTTAAACTCAGCAATTAGATCAAGAAAAGCAAACTAGGAAACAAATGCCAGAGAACCAAGAAATCTGAAAGATTCTGTCTTCTGTAGACAAAGACGCTACACTGATTATAATGTAGTAATACTATAAAATTGCTTAGAAATAGCCAGAAACTATCATATATGTTTGGAAATTATGAATTACACTTCTAAATAACCCACAGGCTAAAGGAAATAGAATTGTAGAAGTCAAAATTATAATCAATGTAAAAGTAACTTTTATTCACCAGATTTGTCATCTTGTAGGCTTACTGATTCCATCTGCTAAACTAGGCCTAGTCCTGGAAGCTTCCATACAATCTAATTTAGGTCTAGAATGTTTTCAGCCTCTGAGACTTACTGCTGAATATGCTCTTCCTTTCTATCTCTTTCTGAACCCTGGATGACTGGTTCAACTCGGCTGTTATAGCTCAAAAGCCTCTCCAAGCTGACTTGATTCAAAATGGCTTCTCTCAGCTTCTGACTGAATTGCTCTGCTTGGCCTCATACTAACTTTGACAATATGTTATAATCTTCTGGCTTCTTCTCATTCTCTGGTTCATTCTATCTTCTGCCTTCTCTCTCTCTCTCTTCTACCCCTGTGATGCTCCCCTAAGTCCTCTTTCTCCTGTCTCTTCTGGTGGGAGTTGGGCATCTCCTACCTCTGGCTCATTCTGTCAAATCTTCCTCTGATTTGTCACTTTGTCTGCCCTTCAATTAGACATCACTTTCAAACATCAGTGCTTCTTTCTATAAAATAACTTTACCTGCATTGTTTGGCATTAAAGGTATGTACCAAGGACTGAGCCACACAGCTAGAAACAGATTTTTCCAGTAAACAACACAATCTCTGGGTTCACAGTGTGATCAAATATCCTGTAATCAATTAATGAGAATTAAAGATAACATAAAAATACAACAGTATCTACAGAGAAATTTACAGCCTTAAATTGTACTCAATTGAACTGGAAAGCTAGAGTCAACCATTTATTTCCATTTTAAAAATAATTACAGAAAATAGAAGATAGAAAAAATACAAAACGAAAAACAAAAAGGCACACCAGCTTTTTGGAAAGAATAATAATTGTTAAATCTACAACAACAAATTAGTATGGAGAGGAGGGAGAAATAAGAAATGAGAGGGCAAGCAAATAGTGAAAAGGTGGAGAGAGAAAAGACAGGAAAAGGCACTAAGAGAAGATGATGACATAAAAATCCATGATGATGAGAAAATAAACAAACAGGAAAAAAAGAGTCTGGAAAGACTTCCTCATCCCAATACAAAGGCGGCTCTTTTAAAACTGGTTATCATAATCATTAATATTAGGGTAACTGGCTATTTCCACGTTAACAGAAATGAATGCACACATTTACATATCCTAAACACACGCACAGCATCATTTAAGTCTAAAAGAAAAAGACAAAGTCCTTTTTAAAATAATACAGAAGGAAAACCTGAAAGTAAAAACATTTTCTCAAAATACAAAAGCATAAATTATATAGAAAAAAACATAACTATAGTTAAGAACATTTGTTCCTAAAATGCCCACTTAAAAATAAAATGCAACCCACAGAGTAAAAATATTTATAGCACCTTTACCCATTAAAGATGAAAATCTCTAAAATAGATAAAGAAAAGAAAAAGGCAAATAACCTGTTACGTAACAGTTACCACACATAATATCCTTAACCTCTTTGGCCACCACGATAATGGAAATTACAATCACAATTTATAATAAACTAAATGTCTGGCACAATGGAAGCTGTGATATATCTCTGAAATGAGTAACCTTGAACCACACTTAGAGCAAGTTACCTGTGACCCAGTAAGTTCATACCTAAGACAAATGAAATTGGTGCACAGATATATGCATCATTCTGAAAGCAACATTGTTTGTAACCACCAAACCATAAAGATCTATCAAAACCAAAATGAGTGAATTGTAAATTTAGAAAAATAATGATTTCATTGTGTGGAGTAAAATCACAAACAGCTACTACCATCAACACATGGATATTTTGAAAAACCATACCACAGTAAAGAAAGGAAAGCTTATGCAAAAATGATTCCATTTTTAACTTTCAAAAACAGGCAATATTAAACTGAATTCTTAAGGATGTATAGACTCCAATGATCAATATCACAAAGTCAAGCAAGGAAAGTGACTACTGAAGGAAAACTACCTCTGGAAAAGGAAGAGGTAGTGATCAGACAGGTCAAGCATGAAGCTTCCTGGAATAGGCTATGATTTGCTTCCTTACCTGGGTGTACTACAAGATATCTGTCTTGCACTGACAAAGAAAGCTGTCCTCTTAAGTGGTGTTCTTACTCTGCAACCTGTCTCTATACAACTGTCCCGGTAAAACTGCCTCCTCTCTCACTTTTCTCCCTGTGCTGCTCTCAAGTCACAATTCAAGCCTCAGAGTTTACAAGTATATCTTAAATATCTCTAATTCTATTAACATCTAATGTGGATTTCAATACTTCCCTAGCTAACTTCCTATAGTGTAACATTATTTACCATTTCAATACCAAGTTTCTTAAGTGGCTTTGCTCACTTTCACAGTTCTAAGCATTGCTTATAAGAAATTATAAGAACAGTACTCAGTGACTTAGAATCTTTGGGCCTTACTGTTATTGCAGAGCTAAGGCAAAACTTGCAAGTGGGATTTTAGGTACAAGTAACCAGGCTCTGTAGTGTAATAAAAAACAAGCTCCCTTCTTTCCAATGATAGCAATTTTCAGGATTTTATTGGTACTTTAGGCTCATTTTATCCAGGTAGGCGCCAACAAATCAATATCATGTTTTTCTTTCTGGTACATTTAAAACATTCCAAATCACAGCCTTGAATAAATGTTTAATTTTCCCTAAATGCATCACATCGTTCCTACATTATTGCACACATTTGGACAGTCCTCTATTTCTACTAACTAAGTAGGCTGCCCTGCATAAACAGCCTGGAGATACGGGTGCAGGAAAATGTTTACAAGGAACTGGCAACTATCAAATGCATGAAGAATATGACCTTGCTTAGAATAAGTACCAGATTAACTTTGTAATCATTCATTTCTAAAAATAATTCTGAGTAGAGCATTTGAAAGCACCTGGACTTCTCCAACAAGCAGCCATTAAATTTAGTTACTAGAGTTGTTTTAGGGTAAAGCCCAGGACATTGGGCTGGCCACTGTACTGGCTACTTTTATGTCAATTCAACTCATGGGCTGGCCACTGTACTGGCTAATTTTATGTCAATTCAACTCACGAAAGAATGCCTCCATAAGACTGGACTGTAGGCAAGCCTGTAGGGCATTTTTTTAATTACTGATTGATGTGGGAGGGCTCAGCCTATTGCAGTGGAACCATTCCTGGGCTTGGGCAAGCAAGCCAGTAGCACTTCTCCATTGCCTCAGGAACAGCTCCTACCTCCAGATTCCTGCTCTGTCCTCATTGCTTTTGATGATCTACTGTTACATAAAACTGTTAGTGAAATTAACCCTTTCCTCCCCAAGTTGCTTTTGATCATGGTGTTTGATCACAGCAAGAGTAACACTAAGACAGCCACCTACCACAACAGTCCAGCTATGATAAAAACAGTAGTGAAAAGCCAGGAAAGGAAACTTAACAATGTTAAATGCTATAGAGGAGCCCACGCTTCTGGCAGCTGTGACTATCTACATTCACATACCAATACATGAATATACCTTTAGTCCCAGCACTCAGGAGGCAGAGGGAGGAGGATTACTGTGAGTTTGAGGCTAGTCTGGTCTACAAAGAAAGTCTAGGACAGCCAAGGCTACACAAAGAAACCTTGTCTCGAAACAAACAAAATTCTAAACCAGCCTTTACCAAAGATTTCCAACATGTGGCTTGTGAGTTTATGTTGCCTAATTGACTTTAGAATTTGACATGGTGCCAAGCATCCCACTTAGTAGAACAGTACCACTTACACTGGTAAACACCAAGTTAAACAGTACAGCTAAAATCAGTTTGTCATCTCTCAAAGACTGCATGCATAAACATTACCCTTTTAAATGCTGCTGCCATTCTAACTCAGAATTTGTTTCTTGGATTTCTGAGCACCACTACAACTTTTCTCATATCTACCACAAAAAACTTAACCATCATGAAGTGGTCATATCAGCAGTTTCTTTACAGCCCCTTGCATTCATCTGGTCCCATTTGGGGAACTGGAGTTTCCTGACAGCTGAACTGAAGTTTCCTGACAGCCATCATATATATATATATAAATTCCTCATATTCTCTATTAGCTTATTTTGCTTTCATATTTAAAATTTAACTATTTCCAATCATTTTGGGGGCAAAAAGGATGAAACTATTGAGACAGTGTCCCATGGTAGCTCTGGCTATACTGAAACTGAGCCTGCAAGCACATGCCATCAAGTCTGTTAAGCCTTCTATGTATGTATCATGTATCTGCAGTACTGGGGCTTGAATCTAGGACCCTGCACATGCAAAGCAAACATTCTACCACTAAGCTATATCCCCAGCCTTTTCCAACCTATTTTTACAAGTAAACTTTATTTCCAAATAGAGAAATCTTGAGTATTTCTTTCTCATTGTGCCAACTGTTATTATTTTACATTTCATGGTCTATTTGTCAAAATTAAAAACAAACATTGGTAAACTCTAGGCTTCAGCTGGACTTCAGTCTAATTGAAGATTTTCTTTTCATGTCCTCTTTGTAGTCTAGATTCCAGTTCTGGATACCACCATACTTTACTTGGTTATCATCTTTGTTCTTGACCTTTTAGATTTAACTTATTTCCATGATATTTACTGGCCAGGCATCCTGGAAAATATCTCCTGTTCTTTACCTATTATTTTTCTTGAGAATGGATTTGGGTCACAGACCTTTAGAAAAAAGAACGCAAGATGACATCTCCAGGGGTATATGATAACAATCTCAAGTCATTTACGGCATTAATGTTCATCGTTTGAGTAACAATACTTGCCAAGTTTCCCCACTAAAAAAAAGTATTCCTACCTACCCCTGGCTCTAGTCTTTGAAAGTGAGTCATTTAGTCAAGCCCACCTTTAAGGAATTAAGCTTCTCTTCCATAAAGTTGTAAAAGCCACATAAATTTTAGGAATTCTTCCACAAGGTAGGCTTGCCCTCTCCATTTATTTATATCAATTTATATCATATATAGCTTATATCATGTACACATATGGCCTTATTTCATACTTGGAACAATAATCCACATTCCTTCTTTTGTGGCTCATCTGATTCTAGCTCTGCCCATTAGGGCTCTTTCATGTTTCTCTGACATGCTCCCCGTGGGTTTTTAAAGCATTTTCTTGTTTCTGACACAGTAAGATACTCCAGGTCATTTTATACTTCCCCAAAGCATCCAAATAATTATTGGATCTCAAAGGGAATCAAAATTATGAGCCTGGATAAGCTAACAGGATGTCATGACATAATCTATTTGATGGCTGAGAAATTTAAACTTTGGATACCCATGACAAAATTGTCACAAAAAAAACTTTCAAGTATAAGAAAGCACTTGCACAATTTCTACCACCATATTCTTTTCTTTTTCCCCAAAAAACTAGTCTGAACCAGGTGTAGTGGAATATGCCCTTAATCACAGCACTCAAGGGACAGAGGCAGATGGATCTCTGTGTGTTCAAGACCAGCCTGGTCTACATACAGAGTTTCCGGGCCAGCCAAGGCTGTCAAATGAGACCCTGTCTCAAAAGAAACAAACTAGTCTGAATTGAGTTAGGAAACCGAGATATTTTTCTCTCATTTTTTCAGAAAAAGAAACCAAAAAGCAGAAGTGATAATGACTGGCAGTGTCAGAAAACCTCTTAATATAGCCATGACCTGCTTTCCACCAAATTCAAGTCTTTTCCTCCTGAATGCCACTACCATTTTGGTGAGTTCTTGTATAATGTAATTATGACAATAAGGAACTTACTACCTCCCACCCTGCTGAATATCCTGTCCATTTTTATAGGCATGTAGTTAAACCAAATCTTTTCTCTATATATTCATATTGATTCAAAACAAAGGGTCCTAAAACCTATAAAATATCAAGAGCTAATATACTAAATAGATGGCCATTTAACAAAACTGCATTAATGAGCTCCTCTTACATGTACACCAATATTAGCTATTATATGAAAAGGATAAAATGATCAGCAAAGTTTGGAAATATGAAGAGGATCAGAAGTTCAAGCCAACCTCAATTCCACAGTGAATTCAAGGCTAGCCTGAACAACAAAAGACCTTGTCACAAAAACAAAGCAAGAAAGTTCTGAGAGAATTATATGCACAAGAACATAAGCTACTTACAAACCAAAAGGAACAACTAGAATAATGTTACAGGGGGAAAATTGCATATAGGAGGAGGACTAGCAATGAACAGTACAAATAAGGATGAGGAATCAAATGTTGCAGAGGAAGGTCTGCAGCAGCCACAGCTTGAGATAAGATAAGGCTGTCTAGAGGTCCTAGGAGCTAATTTAAGAGGCAAAAAAAAACCAAGTATTGTAGGAAAAGAACACAAGGACTTGGAGAAATGGCAGTCAGACACAAGCGTAAGTCTAATATTTATAGAGCCCAGGGCAATACTTGAGAAAAGTAGTCCATTTACGAGTAATAAATATTTATGAATCAAGTGTAAGAGCTGTTGATGAAATACAGTTTATCCTCCTATAAAAACAAATGCACTTTTATCATGGACATGGAAGTTTAAGGTCAGTTTTATAATTCTGTGGCCAAATTGTTACTATTTGAAAAACATTGAAAAGCATAAAGAAAAAGTAGTCAAATTTCATGACCGAGATAAAATCCATTTTCATGTTTTTCTCTCCAGCCTTGTGCATATAACCAAGAGAGTGGAAATTTTATACAAAGTTTACACATAAAAGCCTTGCATGCAGTTTTTAACAGTCAGTAAGTCGCTGTACTTAGCAAGCCATTGTGCTCTAGGCTGCTAGCTTATCTTAAAACAAATTCATTGTCAAGTGGGATCCTTAGACCCAAGAGGTCCCTAAGATCTCTTACTAAATGTCTGTGAAGTTAAAACCATTAATACTAACACACTTAGCCAAATTCTATTGCTGCCATAAAGAAAAATGCTGACACACATATACCAGCTTGACCAACATGAATTTGTTTACTTACAGCACAGGCCTCAGAAGTCCAAGATCAAGGTGTCAGCTCGAATGCATTCTTTCGGGAGCTTTAAGAACAAAATCTGTTTCCTTGCTTTTTCCAGCTTTTTAAGGCCTCCTTTGTTCCTTGTTTCATGGCCGCCTGTTACATCACTCCAGCCCCTCAGCACTGATCCTCCGGCCTTCCTCTTGTAAAGACCTCAGTGATTACACTAGCACCACCCAGTTATTCCAGGTTAACCTCATCTGGCCATCTCTGGGTTCAACCACAAAGTCCCTTTCACCACCTGCTGTAAGATCTTTACACACACTCCAGGAACTAGGGTATGAGAGAGGGGGAGGCTGGGGAGGGGCAGTTACTCAGCCAAAGGGAACACTTGCTTTTTCTTTGCATTGACCTTTGCATATATAATATAAGAGTAATTAGAAGCCATCACCTAGCACAATCAAAGCTGTCACATGTACTAGACAACCTTGTGGTTTTCACGATTGTACCCTTGTAAAAACACAGGAACTGGTTTTTCTTACAGATAAATGCCTTTTACACACCAGCAAATAATACTCACTTTATTGAATCACAACTCTTATAGCTCTATGCTTTATTTAATATTCGTTGTATGAAAATAGAAAAATATACCCCTTTGTGCACCCTTAATGCTCTTCCAGTGGCCCATCAAGGGAAAGGAGGTTGAGTTAATATTTGAGTTGGAAGGTAAATCTTTTTCACAAACTCCACTTTTTGAAAGAACCCAACTATAGTTGGTTAAAAGTCAAAATCAGGCAGGAACTTTCTCTACATAATGAGGTGAGCCTGCCTCTTCAAGTAGAAATAAATGGTAGTATCTGTTACCAATAACAGATTCACTTTTTTAGGCAAAACAAAAAAACCCAAAGACTGAACCTGTGATCCAGGAACTTCCCAACAGTTTAGGGCTGCCTCTGTGAAATCCTGTGACTTCCTGACTGTGTACATGAAGATGTACAGAACTATCAACTGTCAGACTGAATTGTGTGCTCCCCAAATGTGTATCTTAAAGTATTTACCTCTAGCATCAGAAAGTGACCATTTTTTTTTTTTTTTAAGATATGGTCTAAATTACCCTTTAAAAGAGTGCAAGGCTAAACAAAGGCACCACTTTGGGTTCTAATGGTGTCCCTGGTCTCTCATGACACAGATACACTGAAAGGAAAAGTAATACAAAGACACAGGAAGTGGAGACAGGCTCCTACAAACCAAGGACTCACAGGAAATCAATCTGGAGCTCTAGAAGAGTTAAGAAAATAAATATGTGGTTTAAGGTATTCAGCATGTAGAATTTTGTCATAGCTGTAATAATAAAACAATGTATCAATATATTTCCCATGTAGGTAAAAGATCTATTAAAAGTACAAGGTGGGCAAATGGATTAAATTTTACAGAGCACAAAGTATTCATTAATATGGCTCCAGCATGACAATGTCTTTAGGACATTAACAAAGTCAAATTCTAGTGTAATATCAAATAATATCCACACAACCTACAAGAAGCTACTAGCTTATATTCTGTTTTAACCACGTATTTTCTGAGCTGGACTTTCTAACATGTCATAGTAAAATAAACACATCTGAGATTCTGTGAAGTAGAAGTTCCTGGTTTCTTTCAAGACTGAGTTTTGTCATGTGATGTTTGGCTGCAAGCTGGGCACGTGATGTTTTGCCCAGAATGGCCTGTGAGAGGGCACATGAAGTTTTGCTGTGAGCTCTCATATGCAAGGAGTGTGACTTTGGCCGGCTGAGAACATCAGTGGATAGACTCTGAGGAGAGGTCCTATAGAAGCCCATCAGCATTGAGATATCACTTTTTGGGTTGACATCTTTTCACTGATGTTTGTGCTTTGACAGTTGACTTTGCAAAGAGAAACGTTCCAGAGAGCTTCTCTAGACAATCCAACTGAGTCTTGAGGCTTTTGCTGACTCCATGTTGCTGCTTGGTGTTGGCCTTTGGACTGGAGTGCCGCTATCCTAATGACTGAGTCTGGTAATCCCCTAAAGACCCATAGACCCTAATCAGGAAGTAGATGAAAGAATACTACAGCCCTTTTTCCTACTAATGTCCTACCTAAAGGTTAGGGGGGTTGGAAGGGAGGGAAAAGTGCTTAAGAACCCTAAGTAAACTAGGTTTGGTGAAAATCTAGGCCTACAATTCTGTTCTCTACTAAGGAATATCTATTTTAAAATATCTTTAATGTCCATTTAACAATAAAGATTTTTTTAAATGCAAATCAATGCTACTCTTCTCATTAAGTTTATTTGGGAAAAGTTCTCATTAATGTCAAAATGTATTTTGTATCTATATTTTAAATAAATTAAAGTTTTAAATTCATCTTTAACTCATAATGGTATATTTTTTCAAAGATGATGCTGACCAGGTGTGGTGAGACATGCTTACCAGCCAGAATCTGTGAAGCAGAGTTCAAGACCAGCTAGGGCTACATTGTGACATTCTGTCTCACAAATCAAGGACTGGAAGGCTGTATCATAGTGGTTGAGTTTGGCTAGTATACACAAGGTCAGGACTTGTAATCATTTCTTTAATAGTATAACAGAAAGAGATCTGGGGAAGGTAAAAAAGGCTCCTACTTAAAAGACATTCCAAGAATATACTTCAGTAATAAGTGTTTTGTGAATCCCTGAATGAATTCAGTTTTTAAAGACCTTCATGGTCACTATCTTCTTTAAAACAGTGTCTGCCTGTGGTGGTGCACACCGTTGATCCCAGCTCTTGGGAAGCAGAGGCAAGAGGATGTCTTGAGTTTGAAGCCAACCTGGTCTACAGAGCAAGTTCAAGCGTAGCCAGGACTACACACAGAAACCCTATCTCAAAAAACAAAACAAAATAACAATAAAAATTAACCATAGTTGAAATTACTATAGCTTTATCATCCATAGACATACACATTTGACCTTTCCTTGGTACTGCATGAATACCTTTTGACCAACAAAAAATTATTCCTTTTTAAATACTTTGTAAAATATTTATTTTTCTTATATGAGTATTTTGTTATCATGTATGTGTGTCCCAAGTATGTAATGCCCACAAAGGCCAGAAGAGCAGATCCCCTAAAACTAGAGTTACTGAGCCAAATATGAGTAATGAGAGCAGAACCCAGGTCTTTAAGAGCAGCAAATGCTGTTAACCATTAAGCCGCCTCTCCAGCCCCACAAAATTCTTCTTAATGAAGAATTCTAACCTTGTGTAAAAAGAATTTTCATTAACAGAACCTCTAGCGACTTCTATTTAGTCTTACATTATACTGGGCTTTAACAATTTTTAATGAATGTTAGTTGCATATAAATAATGCTAGGCCATAATGCCGCATATAAACATAAAATAACAACTTAACAAAAAAATAGTCACTGATTAATTCCTAAAACATTTATCTGTACTGCCTCATCTATTCAAAGATAGTATTAAATGAATTTGTGAATCCTATCAGACCATTATAAATATCAATGTCTATGCAGGTGAGTATTTCTAACCAACATGTTAGGGACCAGAGTATTTAAATTTGGGGGCCTTTTTGTTGTTCTTTGTTTTTGAATTTTGGAATAGTTATATATACATATAATGAGGTATCTTCCTGAGTAAAGGTAACATTTTCTCCAATGGTGTAGCCACTGATAAGTTTTCTGTCATCCAGGAATAACCTCTTACTCATGTTCACATAAACAAGCCTAATTAAATCAGTAAGTCACAGAAAAGCAGTAGTGAAAACTGGAAGAACACTATTTGGGAGAGATGGGTTTCATCAGAAAAGAGAAGGGGGTATGAGGAAAATGACTAATATTAATTATATGCATTTTCAAATATTTGATAACTGTGTTCTAGATTACTTAGTATTTACTTTGAGCAGACTTCATTTTTGAGCTTAGTAAATATATTTTTTATTTTATTGTTTTATTTATATTTATTTGCTTTTTAATTTATTATGTATACAATGTTACGTCTGCATGTACACCTGCAGGCCAGGAGAGGGTACCAGATCTCATTATAGATGACTGTGAGCCACCATGTGGTTTCTAGGAATTGAACTTAGGACCTCTGGAAAAGCAAACAGTGCTCTTGACCTCTGAGCCATCTCTCCAGCCCCTTAGTAAATACATTAAAGGATTTATAAACCATAAGCTATACAAAAACAGCTATCTCATGGATTGAGTCCCAAAGCAATTTTTCTCTTATAACTTAAAGCCTGTTCTGGATTTGGGCATACATCCTTTCACTAGAAATAATAGAAATGTAACTGAGAGCTTGCTCTCGTAAAAGGAATTTGCTTATAATAGGATAAAAGAGTTTAGCATACTCAAGCAGAAAGAACACAGGAGAAAACAGAAACAGCCACTATTAACTGATTCTCTATTATTACTCTTTTAATGACCCAATTCATATTGTTTGTATAAAGATCTCTAATGCACTTCATTCTCAGAGCACTCTTAAAACGATTATTATCTTCAATAGGAAAACATGAGGCATGCAGAGGCTGACTTGCCAAAGGTTACAGAATTAGCTAAGCAAGAATGTTTTAAATTCAGGCTTCCAACTTGAAGGCTACTGACCATCACCAACACACACAGCAAAATATTACTGGTACTTTCCAGTGATAGTTTTTTGTTTTGTTTTATATGTTGCTTATCTGCTTTGTGATGCTTTGCCTTGGAAAACTAAACAAATACCACGAGATAATATTCCCAATAGCTTGTTTTACCATTCACTGCCATAACTCGTCAGACACAGGCCTACACAAAAATAAGACCTTTTCTCCTGTTTGTCTGAGTTCACGATGGTCTATAAAAGGTTCCTGCTTCTTTAAAAACCCCTTTCTGCTACTTTTGAGGATCATATCAACTACACTACTTCAGAGATAATGCTTATTGCTTTTGCTGGTTCTTCATGTATTACTTCCCTTTGTACAATAGTCTTACCAATTCAAAAGGTGTATTAAAATAAAATTCACTGGGGCTAGTGAGATGGTTTAAGCTAGTGAGATGGCACTTGTCACCAAGCCTGATGACCTGAGTTAGATTCTCTCTAATCTACAGGGAGAGAACTAACTTGTCAAGTTATCCTCCAACTTCCACATGCACAGCATGATATGTACACGCACATACACAATAAATACATGTAACAAAAAGTTTTAAAAGAAAAGAAATTCATTTGGGGGACATAACATTTAGAATATCTAATATCAAGCTTAATATGTAATTAACTTTGAGGACATAATCTATAAAGAGAAAACCAATGTCTGCTTCCCTAAGAGCATTCCAACTTCTTTCTACCTTGATACTACAGCCTTAATTTTATTTGGTTGGTAACATATGTAGGTCCAGTAAAGGAATCATGACTGTTCTAACTAGTCAGTAATGTCATTTCCTTTTGCCAGTGGCTGGTCTTAATTTGGGTATGTTGCTAAGCTCTGATCAACTGACATGCAAAGAAGTCTATTGGTGGGTTTCATTTGAGGAAGGTCATGTTTTCATACCCTTGTCCTCTCTTTCTATTTAGCTGTCTTTTTAAAAGTATTGAGTAAAGACATCACCAGCACTTGATAACAATGAAAAGATGGGAAGTGCTGGATCCTTCCTTCTGTTCCTTCTACTTTCCTGAGTTAATTTTACACCCAACATAATGAACCAAAAAGCTAAAGAGAAAAAAACAGAGCGAGAGAATGTTGTTCATTTCACCTAATTTTTCAAATCATGAATGCATGTTTAAAACTGACAATGTCACTTTTAAATTAGGCAGAAAAATCAGTGACTATAAAAAAGCAAGTGGCTAATAATGCAAAGTACTATATTTTTCAATCAAGCAACATTCAAGGGAGGCAGCCTAGAGGTGTTACTATTCTGAAAAGCAATGAAGAAACAAAGAGGTAAAGCCAACAGTCCCTATCATTTTTGCTTTGTGCCATTTCCAGACTCATAAAGAGAGTAACTGAGAAACCCCAAAGGTGAGGACTGAAAGCTTCTGACAGTTTGAAGGTGTAAGAATTCAAAAAGTACAAAACCACCATATGTGAATTTGAATGGACTGATACCTGAAGAAGAGATAAATATGGGTCATTGTATGCTACTTTATCCCTAAACTATTCGATTCCCAAATAAAATAAGCAAAGGGCAAATAGACAGTCTTTACAATAAAAAGCAGAGCTGTTGGTAATCTTAAAATGCTAAAAGAGGCAAAAAGTGAGCATCAGTACCTACCATTGAAGACCTCCAGTAAATAAACAGCTTTCTACAAAAAAAAAAAAAACTCAAGAGCAATGCCCTAAGAATAAGATGATTCTAAGAGAGACCAACTAACAGAAAGTCTAAAATCATGTTGTAAGTTCTCTTGCCAGATAATAAATTGCCTGTCTGCTTGAAAGTACTCTGGAGAAGATATTGCCACCCAGAGATACCACAATTATTTATATATAGTATCCAGTATTCAGTTAACAATTATAGAACCTCTCAGGAACTAAAGCCAAAAAGATCTAGAAAGAAAAGAAAAAGAATGAAACAAATGGAACCAAAGATGGTCCAGGTACTGAAATTCTCAGACACGGATGTCAAAAATGTGATTAATAAGCTCAAATAGGCTCTGATTAAAAAGGCTTTGATTTTTGTGATTAATAAGCTCATATAATAACATGGAAACTTTCTCAGAACACTAAAACATACTTTAAAAAACTGAAATTCAGGGTAGAAATAACAATGTTACTGCAATATACTGTTGTGTATTACAGAATGGCTAAACTTCAAAACACTGACACTACGGAATGCTAATGGAACAGGAACTCTCAATCAAAATGACAAGCAATTTGGAAGAAAGTTTGGCAATTTTCTATAACATTAACTTGACCTTTACCAGAAGATTCAACTATAATACACCAAAATATTTATTCCAGTTAGGTGAAATATTCACATGAAAATGAAAATATAAATGATGCTAAATACAGAAAAGCCTAAGGATCACAATGAGAAACTCTACCACATGTAACTGAAATCCTAACAGAATGGGGAAGGAAAACTGTAGAAACTACATTTATGATGGCTCATCTTAGTTATCAACTTGACACAACTGGAAAAAGGGATCCTCAACTCAGAAACTGCCTCCATCAGACTGGCCTGTGGCATGTCTGCGGCGAAATTTTGTGGATTACTAATCGACATAAGAGGACCCAAGCCATGTGAGTAGCATAACACGGTGGCTGAATCAAAAGTCTGGGGAGAGTACACCAATATGCAGCATTCTTCCATGGGCTCTGTTTCTGTTCCTGCTTCAGCTCCTGCCCAAGCTTCCCTACATGATGGGCTGCAATCTTTAAGATGCAATAGATCCTTTCCTCACCAACTTGTTTTTGGTTAGCATTTATCAAAGCAACAGAAAGCACAATAGAACAGAGGTAGAGCAATAGCAATGTGGAAATAAAATCAAGTCACATTTAAGTCTAAGTCTCTCTTAGACTTAATACCTCAACCAGGGTATTATTAATACAGAGAAATAAACACTTAAGCATATCTTGCTTAAGCAAATTTAGCTGCAAAACTTAAACATATGCTGAGGTCTGACAAGAAAAAAAGACAAGCATTTGGGAAATACAAGAGAGTACAAAGCCCAAGGAAAAAAAAACCTACAGAAATACAGATACTTGGTACACAAAATAACACTGTAGTTAGTAGCCTTGTACTTGTAAAATTGTTCCTGTGATGCTTTGGCTTTTCTGTGTTTTCCACCTTTTTTTTTTTTTTTTCCATTTTCATGTGACTATTTCACCTAACTGGAGTAAATATTTTGTTTAATTGCTGAATCTTAAAAGCTCAGATAATATTATACGGAATTACTAAACTGTCTTCCAAAGTGTCATTTTGATTAAGTTGCCTGCCTTGGTACTAGACCAACCAGTTATGCATATGAGAAAAAATAAATTTGAATCCTTACTTACACCAGTTAAATGCAAGCAGATTCTAGATCTAAATGTGAATGACACAAGAAGAAAACAGAATACTGTCTTTGATCCCCTCAAGTATCTGAAACCTTTATTTTTAAATAATAAATTTAGCTATGTAAGGTAGGACTAGCCTTAGTGTCTCTATCCTTGTCTCAACATCTAGGCTTACATGTGTACCATCATACCCAGTTCAAAAGAAGTATTAATAAGAACATAAGAATAAAGAAAATTACTAACAAGATTTTATTAGAATCAATGACTTCACCAAAGTACCCTAAGAAAACGAAAATGAAAAGTCATTCTTCAGAGTAAGAGAAACCATTTGCAATAGACATATCTGACAAACCAGAATATATACTGGGCTTCTACAAAACAGATGTATCTGGCACTGCTGGAGGCAACCTAAAAAGCCAAGTCAACATATATAAACGCATTTCAATTCCTAAGACATCAAATATAAGCTCAAAATGAGAGACTTCTGCATATACAGAACAGTTAAAATGTTTCAAACTGATAACACGACATTTTGGTAAAGGTGCACAACAACTAAACTTTCACAAACTACAGACAGAGATAAACGTACCACAGTGTTGGAATATCTCTGAGAGCACCTGATGATGCTGAAACATGCACACTCTAGATCTAAGCTTTCCACACTAAGTATAACTCTCCATGAGGCATATCACCTTCACTAAAACATATTCACTGAAACAATTTCACAGTAATACTAATATCTAAATCTGCAATGAAGTATATAGAATAACTAAGCGACAGTATATTTATACAATGGAAAACTAAACAGCAATGGGAATAACCATCGCTATATACAACAACATAGGTAATATCAAAACACAATTAACAACACCAGAGATAAGACTTAATACATTACAGGCCCATTTATAAAAAGTATAAATACCCACTAAATCATTTTAAACACAAAGCATTATCTTTTAGGGTAAGGAGAGGATTCTAGAGAATGTTTCTTAACTAAGGGAAAATCATATAACCTGTTTATTTTGTAGACATTAATTTATTTGCAAGTATGATGTAATGATTTCATGATTTATACTTAAATTTAAGAGTTTATCCCAATGTTGGAGACTTTGGAAGTAGTAAATATTTTAAGATAATACTGAAAAGATACTAAGGACACTGAGATGAATACTTTTAAATGGTAACATTCAAATCATGTGACTTTACCTTGGCTTTTAAAAGTTACCCCAAATGCTAGTCTCAAAAAATAAAAATAAAAAAAAAATCAAATTATATTTATTGGTATAGCTGTGACTACAATTCTCAGTTGCCATGCTGAACTTACCAGCTGCTGTGTCACCGTCTAACAAATTGTCATCTTCAGAAGTCTGAAAGTCCATAATAGCACCTGCTCCATCTAAGAGCTCCTCATCGCTACTCGCGCTTGTTATGCTGTTGTAGCTGTTTCTATAGTAGCCTCTATGGAACAGCTGTTCAGACTCCATTTAGCTGTCTGGTTATCTGGAAAAAAGGGGAAAATGGCTTCAACATTTTCCCAACATATAACAAAAATCACGTATTCTAACATCACAAAATGAAAACTATGATATCTGTATTAAAAAAATACTAAGTCCATCCACTGTAACAATGGCTAACTCTACGATGCTACAGGGTAAGGGATGGTTTCATTCTTTCTTCTCACTATGCAGATGTAAAAATAAAGAAAAATTCCTTCAAGTAGTGCTGCAAAACAGTCTTCAACAATCCGCTGAGTTGAACTGTGAAGAGCCATGCTTACAGCTTGCAGCTCCCTGCACAGGATGGGGAAGAACTGCAGTATGTGACCACTTGGGTATGCACAGACTGGACCAGGCTTTGCAAAGAAGAGGCCCACAGGGACAGCAACAAATGGCTGAAATGCCAGGGCCTCTTGTGGATTTTACCTGAGGCAAGTACCTAGTTTACCTAATTTTTAAAATTAATCTTGCCACTTAAACATTTTTAAATTAACTTGAAATATTCAAGTATTTGGAGCTCAGGGTCAAAAACATTAACAAGAGAAAAACTGAAAATACTTAAAATTTTTCATTTTTTTCAAAGCAGGTAAAACCAAATTATTATGTTTTCATTGTTTTTACTCTTTGTATGCCAAAAAAACAATACTCCTACATCATTGTTTAAGTATATTGACTCCCATGCTCACCATCAAAATGAGAAGGTAATTATAAAAGTATATTGACACTGGCAATAGACCTGAGAAGGACATGTGTGGGACTCAAACAACCACCGATGTAGTCAAACCAGTAAGGCTGGTAAAGCAAGGCTGCTTCTAAAGTCACAGTAGGAATACAGAGAACATGAAAGAAGCAAAGTTCCTAAACTCCAACCAAGACTCAAGATGGCCTTGACACAATCTCGCCTCCTTGGTACTTTTTCTTCTGCACACAAAAAACTAACATGGCAGCATAGCAGTGCCTTAACAACAAAAGCATTCAGAAGCTACAGCTACTTTGGAAAAATCAAGCAGTACAAAACTAATTTATTATATCCCCTTAAAGATTACTTCAAAGAAGTAATCTGAGAGCTGTTTGAAAGTTTCTATTCTCAGCATCTAGCACAATAACTGAAACAGAATATAGGCAATAAATACCAAGCTTCCCATTCAGCTGAGATCAAAGAGAAATGTATTCCATTTTCAACACATACACACCCCTCAGCAACAATAGTAAGCTAATCTTGAAATAAGCAAAATTTGCAAATTACAAAAAAAATTGCTGCTCTGATTTTTTTTTATTTTTTGTTCTACCCAAACAACCTATTATAATATACTAAGCTTGTCAAAGTATTATGTAAAGCAAGTTTGTAGAGTATATGGAGGTTTGCAAGCATATTTCCCAAATTACAAAGATTAGACTCCAGAGAGAAAGCCTAGTGTACTCTTAGAAATCTCGAATGACCTCTGCGTAGGCACTTTGTCTGCCCCCAACGTGATCTTCGTACTGCAGCCAGTCCTTAAAAAAGTCTGATTAGCAATCTATCCCTATTTCGTATACTAAAATGTTTCAGTCGTTTTTCACAGTTCTTTTGAGACAAACTCTTTAAGAAAGCAGAAAACGTCCCAGGCTGGCGGTCCCTGCCTAGTTCCCAGCTTCATTTTGTAGTGTGTACTTTTTTAGACTCTAGATCACTGCTTTTTCAATCCCCAGTCCCATCAGGTTCTTTCCTGCCTCCTGATTCAAGGCTGTCAGTAGGCCTTCTATCTGTAGCATACCCTTTTCTCCTGATCCAACTTTGCTACTCATTCTTCACATCTCACATCAAAGTATCTATTAATCAGCTAGGTATCTGGCACATTCTTGTAGCCTCAGCTGAGGAACCCTCACCAGAATTATCTGGTGTTCAAGGCCAACCTCAGGAATGTATACCATCTCAAACATCAACAATGAACAAAAGCACTCCTTTAGTTAATAAACCTATCGCTTTAGCACTATCATTGCTAGTATCTTTACAAAAGACCATGCATTAAATAGAGCCAATAACAAGGTTTGGGAACTATTATTCTCTCCACTTAACAAATAAGAAGTCTGAGACACAAAAGGTTTGAATAACCAAAGCCATGCAGGTAGCTAAAAGAAATAAAAAACAAAAAAAATAGCCTACCATAGTACTTAAGTCAAATCTTGCCTATATCCAGTTTTCCTATTAGTTCTTACAGCTCCCCCTGTATAGCACTGGCCAGAGCTGTACGAGATTTTATTTATTAAGATTTAGAATGAATCTTGAGGCCTAGTACTGTTTTCACTACACAGTCAATGGTTAGCAAAGTGTGTGACGTATATATTAAGTATTCAATTTGAGAGCTGGTTGGGGTTTTTTTGTTTTTTACTTTTATGACATGGTCTCATTTAGTCCAGGATGGTCTACCACATAACAGAAATACTTAATTTTGATGTTCAATTATTCAATTTTTCCTCTATGGATAACACTTTTGCTGTTAAAACACATAATACTTTCCTCGCCCTATTTCCCAAAGACCCTGCAAGCAAGTAACATAGGGACTTTTATGGTTCTCAATCAAGTTTTGTTTCTCCTATAAAAATATCTGCAGAGTTGACACTAATGGCTAAGCTCCGAAGGTGTGTCAGTCAACTATGTGTCTACTTTTTCTCGAAAGAAAAAGTAGGTCACAATCTAGAGAAAGAAGTGGATCAAAACCTTCCATGTCAGCAACCAGAAAGAAGGACCAAAAATCTCCAGAACAATGATGGCAGCGAGGGGAAAGCCTATCTAGCCATCTGTACTTATGACATTTAAATATTTTTTTTAAATTTTTACTAGCAAAGCATGGAATGCTTTTCTATGACTTATTGATCAGGGAAGCCCTAGAGGTCTCCAGAACACAGGCTATCGCCACTGCCCTTGGCTATCCACCATGATTACAAGATCCTATTGTGAAGACAGCAAATTTTTTTGCTGAAGAACATAGAGAAATTAATCTCAAACTGACCAGTAAACTTTCTCCCTGATGACTAACTTTCTGAGCAAGTTAGTGAATAGAGAAGACATCAATGGTCTTACCTAGCACTGGGACCATATGCTGCAAAACCTACTTACAAGGCAAAATGTGCTCACTAGGACCTTTTTTTTTTTTTTTTAAACAGTGTTTCTCTGTGTAGCTTGGGCTGTCCTGGAACTTGCTCAATAGACCAGGCTATCCTCAAACTCAGATCTACCTGTCTCTGCCTCCCAAGTCCTGGAATTTAAGGTGTGTAACACCATTGCCTGGCAGTGGTAACGACTTTTAACTAACCACTCTCTAACTGGATCTGAGGCCTTCTCCTCTGACAGAAAATCTCATGTCTGGTAATGAATCCTGGTCAAAGGCTTATGTGGAGGTCTTAGACCCAAGGCTGGAATCTGTTATTATTATTGACAGTTTTGTCAAACTGCCTTCAAAGTATTTATGTTTATACAAACAGGTGCTTCTTTTTTGCAGTTGGCAGCAGTCAACCAGCTGTCCAAAACCAGTCTAAGCACTGAGATAAGAGACTACGTACTTAGCCCTAAACTGGACAGCTATATTAAACACACACACACACACATAGAGACACAGTACCACCACCCCTCCATGGCACAGGAAACATGACAGATGAGGAGGCAAAAAGAACCGAAGAGCTGAGTATACGAAGAAGTGCTGTGAAATGCTGTCTTCTGTGAGACATGGCTGTCACTCTCATGAACTCACAGGTGCTGTGGTTACCTGCATATGACCTATACAAGAACACAGAAGCCCAGATCCGCCCAGTATAAATGGGACAGACACTCTCCAGGCCTCGCCCTTTACTAAGGACCTGTTGGCAATGGATGTGGATAGTTGCAGAGAGAAAAATAATCATTCTGTGAGAATATTGTAATCACCAGTAGATTTGCCATATTCTATCCCCACACACATATGTGCAACCCAAAGTGGACTCAGTGGGAGAAAGAGAGGGAAGGAGGGGATCCACCATTTACTGACCAAATGGGAGAAAAAAAAGAAAGACATAGGTGGAGAGGAAGGAATGCAGGAGGGGATAATGAGCACAGGCATCATCACATTTCACTATATATATACAGATTAAAATTTCAGAAACCATAAAAAGTAAAGTTTATACTAGGTCCCATATTAAAATGTGGCAATTATTTTATTGATTTCAAAATATTTAATCACAAATATTCATAGAACAGCTAAAAAGTATCAGAAATTGATAAATGCAACTTTATTGTGTAATACCATATTTTTATAGGCTGCATAGATTTCGGTAAACTTCGGCGTACATTAAGTACCATCTTCTAGGGAAATATGGTATTTTCTGATAGTTTGATCTGTATTACTACAGTAAAAAACAAAACCCGACCAATGGCACAACTTAACAAAATGCAAAGAAAATGACATCTCACTGTGGTAGATAAGATGAAGTTTCCCTCCCCCACCCTTTCTTTTTTTCTTTCTTTATTTTTATAAAATAAAGGGTGAATAGGATCTAGGTGGGAGAGATGGGAGAAGTTACTGAGGCAAAAGGAAGCAGGAATTGAACTACCACACTGAGACAAGAAAAAAAAATTTAAGTAATTCTAAGAAAGGTTTGATGGTCAGTCTGTATGGGAAATGCATCTATCTCACAAACTAAACTGTAGTAGCTGTTAGAAAAAGAGTCAGGTATGGTGACGTATACCATTAACCCCAGAGACAAGGATAGAGGCAGAGACAGGCAGCTCTCCATGAGATCGAGATGAGCCTGGTCTACAAAACTAGTCCAGGGCTACATAGAGAAACCCTGTCTCAAAACAAAACAAAACAAAACAAAACAAAACAAAACAAAACAAAACAAAACAAAACAAAAGAACGAAAACCTATATGAACATTAACTTGATAAACAAAATCCATTAAATGTCTTTCAAATTTATTCTATTAAAGAATGGTCTTCCACACTATGCAACACTTGTAACAGTCCATGGTTCCAGCACCATAGAATACATGTGGAGGTGCTGACTGAGAGCATGAGGCACTAATTAAAGCTTATGATAGGTTGCAGAAGAGCTGCAAAAAGACCCCAAAGCCTAATCATGGATAAATGAGTGTTCCTGATTAAGTTAAGGTAGAAAGGGTGGAGCAAGTGAAATGATAACAAGCTGGCTTCTGAGAAGAGTGAAATGGCAGCTAGTTAAAGAGGATGTCACCAAGGAGAAATGACACAGGAAGAGCACTTGGAAAAGGTTCTGGTACTATTTCAATACCAAATAATAAATCAGCTTGTGAATGAAATTCTGGTGGTAGAGTCTAGCATACTCAAGAACCTGAGTTCAATCCCAGCACAGAAACTAATAGTCATAATAAAGAAAACACCTGTTAAGGTGTTGCACAGAAAAAAGATCAATGAATGTGGATCTATTGAGAACTACAGGGGAAATGAAGCACTAAGTGTACAGTTTTCGTTCCTTTCTCTACAGTCAATGAAAAGATTTCACTCCTGCTACAAGTAGGAACGTCAGTGAAAGAAGGAAGTTGAAGAACATGAAAGAAGACAGAATGTTCATGTCACTATCCCAGGACATCTGGACAGAAACCCAGACAGCAGGCAGTAGATCCACAGAATCTCCTACAAGAGGATAGGCCACATTCTCTCCTCCATCTGATTTCACACTAAGGGAAACCTTGTCTCCTTTTTCTAGTAAGAAAAATGGGTAGGACATAGTAAACTGAAATGAAGCAAAGCTAATTACTAATTAATACTAGTTATTAATAACTAGGAAAACCTATATTTTGAAGTCAGTTAAAAGTGGAAATTAGATATAAAATACATTTTAGTAAACAGTTTGAGAGGCATCACCCTGAGGAGTCTGAAGATGATATTTATATATTAAAGTACAATTAAAATGCATTTACATCTGAAGAAATTCAATAATTTGCACTCTTTTCCTAATTTTATTAGTTTGATAGCTTCATATATCTCTATAATGAATTTTAGTCATTTTCAGCTCCAATTCATTCTCTCTTCCCTCTCTATCTCTGGAGCCCTTCATTTTTTTTAATGCAAAATAAAAACTGTAATATATATCTTATACACATACATAAAGAAAAATTTGTAGGGGACTGGAGAGATGGCTCAGAGGTTAAGAGCACTTGCTGTTCTTCCAAAGGTCCTGAGTTCAATCCCCAGCAGCCACATGGTGGCTCACAACCATCTATACTGTGATCTGGTGCCCTCTTTCTGGCTCACAGGCACACGTACAGGCAGAATACCATATACTATATAAATAATAAATAAATCTTTTAAAAAAAATTTGTAATACATTATGCATATACATACATATTACATTTTCTTTTTCATTTTACTCATTTACTATATATATTACACACATACATGCAAATATGCCGTCTTGGAAGGAAAGTCAGATCTAAAATAATCAGAACGATCACTATAGAACAGAAACTAAATGTAGTCTACTGAGCTGAGAATATCTGGGTAGGGTACTCTGGGTAGGGTTCAATTTAAAATAAGTACCCAAAGTAAAATTAACTTCCTAACCCTAACTACATTGATCTGATATTAAATTATTCTTACAGAATTATTTTTTAATCAATTAATTATTTTATTTAGTTAGTTTTGATTTTTTGAGACAGGATTTCTCTGTGTAGCCTTGGCTGTCCTGAATTTGCTTTGTAGACCAGGCTGGCCTTGAACTCACTGAGATTCCCCCTACCTCAGCCTCCCTGAGTGCTAGGATTACAGGGATGTGCCTCCACATCCACACAGAATTATTTTTCTTAATCAGGTACGATAGCACATGGTGTTTAATGCCAGCATTCAGGAGGCAGTCAACATCCTGCTAACGGTTAGTGTGTGGCGCATGCACTCAGGAAGCAGAGGCAGACAGATCTCGGTGAGTTGGAGGCCAGCATGGTCTACAGAGGTGCCCGGGACAGCCAAGCTACACGGAGAAACCTGTGTCGGGAAAACAAACAAATAAACAAACAAAAACACTAAAGTTTAAAACACACACACACACACACACACACACACACACACACACACACAGTATGATTTGTTCTATAGGGTGAGGACAAAAGAGCAAGAACAATGGGGGAGGGGTTGCTCATTAGATCCACTGGGTTATTAGGACAGAATTTATCACCTTCCAATAATCTGATTTCTCCCCAAAGTAACTATTTGATATTGTATGGTTACTGTTCATTTAACATGTCAAAATTACACCTTATATATTTTTCTTTAAAAAAAAAAAAGTTAAATAATTAGTTCCTTGAAAAATATTTCTTAAACATACAAGGTCTTTTAATTTAAATATTATTACTCACTAGAGAGAGCCAAAATATGGAAACCTAAATGTATAGTAAGCAAGCACAGAAGAACACTTTATGATCTCACTTATATATGAGATCTAAAGAGTTCAGTTCAAAAGCACAGTAAAGATGTTAGTTCTCAAGGGCTGGAAGGCTGAAAGGGAGTGGGGGAGACTGGTCAAGGGTACAAGATTTCAGTCATCTAGGCCATCAGTGACCTACTGTATATTACAGGGACCACAGCTACACATATGAACTGCATACTTAAAACTGCTACCTCAAACACAAGTGTTTTACCACATGCAGGAAAGACAAACTGATCTATGTGGGTTTGACCTAATATTTCCACAATATACACTTTTATCAAAGTACCATGACATACTTCAAATATATACACACAATTACAGCTTGTAAAGTAAACAAAAACAAGCATCCAGAAAAGGTGAACTGGAGTTACAGACAGTTATGAGCAGCTATGTGGGTGCTGGGAATTGAACCTGGGTCCTCTAGAAGAGCAGGCAGTGTTCTTGACTGCTGAGCTATCTCTCCTATCCCCGGAAAAGGGGGGAAAATTAAACAATGTGTAATTTTTAAAAGGCAAAGGGGGGGTAACACAAATATACAGGGAAAAAAAAAAGATAAAACAATAGTCCAATTTAAAAGCTACTATGGAAGACCAAGAATTTAAAAACAAACAGTTTTCAGGACTTTAAAAGACAGAACTTACTCAACTACTCCTATAAGAATGTGGAGAACTGAGTGATTTACTTGGCTCCTTCCCAAATGCAGCAAATCTCTGAGTTCCAGCAATGTGTAAGGTGGTGGGGCTTCTTCCTGAACTTTATACTTAACTAAGGAACACTTATCTTTAGGAATCAAAAGGAACTGTAGCAGCAATGCTTACAAATAGGAATGCGCACATAGAGATGTAACAGTTTTAAAGTGGTAGTACTGGGTGTGTCTCTTTTGGAAACAACATACAGAACAGTTTCTGCAACTGGGCATTCCTTTTATAAATTACAAATGAATGGGCCTACGGTACATGTCTCTCACTCGCCTTTTCTGGAGAGTGTCATCTAGTAGAGTTTTGCAGGACAGTGCAGCCATTGAGGATTGAAAGCAAGAGCTCTGGGATGATACTGAGTTTCAGTCTCAGCTCTGACACTCATTGCTATGGGACCTTAGGAATGATAATTACATTCTTTCTCAAGTCTCCATATCTGTTAAATGGACAAAGTGTATGTATCTACGTTGTGGATTGGTGAAGACAAGTTCTCTCTCCTCTCTCTGTCGCTCAGTGTCACATACCCTAAACTATAATATGTACTCTATTTACATAATATCATATCATGTATATTGGAGGTATTCTGACTACAAAGTAAGCTAGAAATTCTACAAACCATGGGCAGTGGTCAGACCCCACAGGATATGGCTTTGATATATGACCCACCACAGAGATCAAATCTGACTTCCTGAGAGGTCTGAAAACTACCAACATATCACAACAGGAACTAGGAAGCCTATCACCAACATGACCTGGACAATTGCCATTTTTCTACTATAAAACCCAAATCCTTAACAAATCTGTTCTTCTGAAATACATATATTCAAAAACAGGTTAATTCTTTAAAGCTTTCATAAGGTACATAACACAGCAGTGTAATGACCTAAGTTATTTCCACTGATCTCTTAAAATAATTAGAGCTGCTACTCAATGGCTTTGAAGTAGCAAAGGGAGAGGAAGGTGTGGGGGGGTCAGTGCTATCTATGATGAATTCTGCCAACACCATATAAGCATATATAAACATTCAATTTGATAAAATACCCACAAGTCATACACCGGATTTTAAAGCCATATAAAACTGCGTATCAGCAGAAGCAGCACCTTTTGAAATTGATCAACATACCTAAAAGCAATGGACTTCTTGTCTATACTCCAGAACTGAAATACTTTTTTTAGTAATTTACAAAGGCATGTAAAACTGAGCCAAAGAAAACAATTATCTAAATCCTTCATGGGTGAAACGTACATCTACAAAGTGTCAATTATAAATGTACGACACAGTGATAGTGCAGAAACTGAATACAAGGGTTCAAAAAGGTTTACAGAAATCTTTGAATTTATACACACATACTCACACACAGAGAGCAATTAAAAGACATGGTCACCATTGAGCCAACTGTCAAACAGTGATCGTTTCCAAAGGAAATAGAAATCTCAGTTTAGAATTAGAATAACACCCAGGGAGCTGAAGATGTGGTGCAGGGGTAGAGTGCTTACCTTGCATGTGTGAGTTCAATCCCTAATGGGGCAAATAAAAATAATGTTTCCTAGAATACACCCGATGAATTTGCAATTAACTTCCTTGTGCTCTAGCTTTAAATAAAGCTCGACGAACGAAAAAGTTCTCTTAAGTAACTTCTGACCCAACAAGTTTATCAAAACGCAAATATTTACACAAAAATGATTTGATACACAAAAGTCTAACAACAAACGTTGATAAATTTGGGCAAACTCTACGTTCAAGATGAATCCTGTCCTGGTACCTAGTTCTAATTCTATTTATAGCTCCTTCGACGGTTCCTGGAGGAAACGGGGGAGATTTTAATGGGCTGGGCAGGGAGTAGATCGGCACCTCTGCGGGAAAGCCAGAGCCTGGCCAAGGCGTGCACCTGACAGCTGGCGACTCACCTCGCAGCGCAGAGGCATAGCACGCTCGGCGGCTGGTGGCTGTGCCGCCTGTGAACCCCGCATCTGCTTCAGATCGCGCGCCAGCCGCCCCTGAAGCTTCACCCGGACACGGCTGCCGGGTGCCCACCCCGGCAGACTTCACTGCTACCCGACTTTTTTTAGCGGAGGTTACGTAAATGCGGCCAGGTGGGCCTGGCGGAGGCTGGTTTCGGGTGAAGTTCAATCCTCCGGCTCCAGCGGGCCCTCCAGTCTACCTGCTCTTGCCCCGACTTGAGTCTCCAGCCTCACTGCGCTCTGAAAGGACTGCAGCCGGGTCCGCACTCCACCTGCGGAGGACTGGAACGCGGCTCTCAGGCTTCCGCCCACTCCAGCCTCATCCTCCGGACGGTCGAGCCGTCCAGAGCTGAGCAGGCAACTGGGCGATCTCGACCCGACCGGCCCTGACCCGCTGAACTGGAAGCGGCGCTGCACAGAGTCGGACCCCGACAGGTGCGTCGCACGCGCGTGACGTCACCGCGTTGACGTGAACGGCCGTTCTGCGTTAGGCCTTCCGCGGCACTTCCTCCTACGGCCCTGCCGGAAGGCACGTCGACTCCTATTGGTCTGAATGGAACGGTGGGCGTGACATGGGCGTGGCCGCGACACGACGGGCTCCGGGATCGGTGAAGACCGCTCGGGACAGCTCGGGGCCGCTCGAGGCTGTTCGGCGCTGCTCGGCGCTGCTCGGCGCTGCTCGACGCTGCTCAGTGAGTAGTCCACGTCACTCACGTCTTTGCATAAGCCCCACCGGCGTCCACATGAAAGGACTCCCACAGAGAAGGCTTTTACTGAAGCGTTCGGTTCCCGACACCTGACACCTCTCGGCCCTGCCCGGACCGGGAGAAGCTGAAGCTGGCTGAAGCAAGCGTGTGACCCCGCGCCAAACGCCTTGGTAGTGTGCAGTGTCTGCTACGGTGGCATCCAGCCTTACACACCGTCGCCAAGTTATGCGCTTAACAAAACATAGCAGAGGGAGAAGATCCTGATGAATCTAAATTTAGACACCACGCATTTCCAAAGAATAATTCTTGGAAGAATCTGAGGGCTACACGCAGTGTTACACAGGGAGTTCCCGTCATGTGTCACAGTATAAGGGAAGCCTCTTTCCCTTGCTCAAAGAGCTGTAGTGTGATTCAGGCAGGGAGGTATATAAAAGCCTGGCCTAGGCCAGAGTTTGCCCAAGAGCCTGGTGAACAGGTAGGTGCAGGCTTTCTAATTGAACAGGACCTGTGGGACCAGTATGGCTGACGCCAGGGTGGCAGAATTAAGACCTGTCTTGGTTAAAGTGTCTCATGTCTATTTCTGTATTGCTTAATGAATACTCATGCCCTCATCTATTTACTGCCTTATGAAATATTAAGTGTGACAGGCTCTCACTGCAGACATGTAGCCTGATTTTTTTTCTTGCAGAGGGGGAGGAGCATCTAGATTATTTTTAGACAGTATTCATAGCCAATCTGTTTTCTGTAAAGATGACAGAATCCTGTACTGTTTTAGTTCTATCGTGGAAAATTACTCTTTTAAGTAAACAAAAAAATGCTACTTGTACATTTGGCTTTGTGTAATAATTATGTGGTACACTAATTTATGAGAACGTTTCTTTTTGGGCTGGTGAGGTGGCTCAGAGGTTAAGAACGCTGGTTCTTCCAAATGGTCCTGAGTTCAACAACCAGAAACCACACGGTGGCTCATAACACTCTAAAGTGAGATTTGGTGCCCTCTTCTGGCACACATGCAGGCCGAATGCTGTAGAAATAATAAATAAATAAATCTTTAAAAACGAGAACGTTTCTTTTAAAATTTGTGGCTCAACGATGCAGGACTTGGCTTGGCATACCAGAAGCACTGTGTTCTAGCTCCAGCCTGACGAAAGTGAAATACTCGATCTCTGACACCCATACAACCACATTAGTCGTTCTCAACCTTCACGCTTCTCCCGGAAATTATTTTCACTGTTTGCAGACTGGCCTTAAGCCTCTCTGTATGTAATCCTTAAATATGCGAGGCTCAGAAGCACCACATCAGACAATATATTTAAACACTGTACTATGGGATCCATTGTCATCAAAGTATAGATCACATCTGAGAAATCACTTTCTTTGTGATTTCTCTCTTGAGACTTGTAGAAAAGTCCTCTGACATGAATCTCTTCTTCGAAAGACTTGAATGGAAAGAGAGGGTAAGGCCTCCCCAGCACAGCATAGTATAAGTTCTGTTATAGATGCTTGTGACATGAACTCCTTTCTTGTCCTGCAGAAGGGATCTTTGGTGACTGAAACTCTAAGAATGATCTTCTCAGGGCAGAGAGAATTCCCAATAAGGAATTTTTATAAACTTTTATTTAAAAAAAAAATCACAAACCTGACTGCCAGTCTTCCTAAAACCTTAATGGGACTGTATCCTTTTGCTGAGCAGATTATATTAGAGTTCTTTAGGATAAAAGTCTGACACCGGCCTCGCTAGTTAAAATCAGAGTTGGCTAGGTTGTTTTCTTCTAGAGGCCCTAGGGAAGAATCAACATTATCAACATTGGTGTAGTTATTTGAAAATGCTCGCTTACTCCTTCATTTTCAAATGACAGGGAGAGTCCTCCTTTAATCTAATTTATTGATTCTAGGGATTAGACAGGCACGGATGTCTTTGGGGGGAGGGGGAACTGAATATCCTGCCTGCTGTGACAGTGTTTTACAGCATTACGCCTTAGTATGCATTCTAATGTATGATAAGTATTCGGAGACACAGAGCAGTAAGTTATCTGCAAAAGGTCAGCTTCTCTTTAAGTTGACCTTGGCTCTTGTTAGAACTGAGCGTAAGGGGTAATAACCAAGCTCTATTAATATTCAGATTGGCTTTTCCCTCCCCTTACCAGCCAACTAATTGGTTCAGGCCTCTAGGAAAGGAAAAATTTGAACTCACAATAGAAGTTTATTTCCACCATTTGTAGTATAACTTGTTCATTAATAGTCTTGCTGGTTCCTTGGCCAAAAGTAAGGTAAGTAGTGCCTATGACGTGTGTGAGAGGGCTAAGTCTTCCCCTGTGTTAGTAGTTTCCCTTTGTTGAGAATGCCATATTATTTTTTTGTTTTTGTTGTTTTGGTTTGGTTTGCCAGATTTTCTAATCTGGCAAAAGAAGCAAAAAAGAGCACTGGGAAGGACATCTGTTTCATCTAGATTCTTCCTTTATTGCTTCTGTGGACTTCCCTTGAAATAAAAAACCAGGTGCACATGCCTATAAACCAAGCACTCCAGAGACAGAGGCAGGCAGATCTCATTGAGGTCAAGAGCAGCATGGTCTAAAAATCATTTTCCAGGACAACCGGGGCTACACAGAGAAAGCCTGTCTTGAAAATCAAAACCAAAGAAAGAAAGGGGAAAAAAGAAGAAAAGAAACCAGTTGCTGCATGTAGCTTAGTTTGCCGAGTGTAGACAAGATGCTGGATTTCCAAACAAATCAACTACAATAACAACACACACACACAAAACAAACCTGTGTCTATCTTACCATGAGCCTACTTTAGAATTTCCTCCTGACAGCAGCAGTATCAGGAAGGTAGTAAAAAATGACCCTTTCTTATCCTTTGGTCTTTTTTACCCCTAAAATTAATCAAGTTGTCTTGAGCAGTTTTGCACGCCTGGTTATTTTATGAGATCTGAGGTAGCAAATAACTTTCCACTTTCATATGATTCTTTTCTAGAAAATCCTGCCTTGCATGATAATTCAACCACATTTTCAAAACAGCCATGAAATGAGTCCTTCCTCGCATTTTGCGCAGATAAAGGCTCCGTCTTGCAATGGTGCACGGTGGTGTGCACCTATGATCCCAGCACTGAGAAAGCAGAAAAGGAGGCTTGCCACCTTTAAGGGCAGCCTGGTCTACACATAGCTAATATAGTGAATTCTAGCCAACCAAGGGTGGACAGGGAGACCCTGTCTCAGAAAACATAAAAATGAATAAAATTTCCATAATAAAAATAAAAAAAAAAAAAACACCCTTTATTGAATTGTGTAACAGGGTTAAGAGGCAGCATCTCTTCGTTTCTGCAACACTGTCCTCCAGGATATCTGGCCAAAAAGCTTCCAGCCTAGTTTACTATCACCGCCTTCCATCTCACAGGATGAGTGCTGAGATTACAGAAGCACGCCGTCACATCTGGCTTAGGTTCTGGGGCTCAAACTCATTAAGGCATGGTGATTGATTTTACCTGCTCATCCATATTGGCCATAGTATTGCCTTTTATTGGGTGTTCGTTTCAAGAAGGCTCCACCCTCAGGCAGGGTCATGCTCCCACAGGGCTGAATTATTTTCATAAGTTGTTGTAAAGCAACAACTTATGTTTTGTCTCCATGCCCCCACTTGCATTTGTGCTCTTCCATGTTGTGATTCAGTTTCTGTGTTCGTACTAGCTAAATAAATGTTTCTTTATAAGCTACCCACTGTCAGGTATTCATCCACAGCATCATCAGAAGATGGACCAGGACAGAGACCAATAAAGACACTGAAGAGAAATGTAGAAATAAATGCAAACATAAGTGATAATTTAATATTTGGAAGATTTTATCTCCAGTTGGTGACAAATATCTATTTTCCCAGTAGAAAAAGGTTAATTTCTTCATTTCATAAATAGCTTATAACTGGTTTGTTACGCTTCGTTTATCCTGTGTGAGCACAGGCACATGAGCACCATTTGGCACAGGTGTGGCTGTCAGAGGGAAACCTGTGGGAGTCAGTTCGCTTCTTCCGCCATGTAGGTCCTTAGGATCGACTTCAGGTCACCATGATGGGAAGAAAGCACTTTTCCTTGCTGAGGCAACTGACTGACTTCTAGTAGCAAAACATATGAAAGGCAATCACAGGCAAAAATGCAAAATGTATGCAAAACCAAGAGAAACACAGGAATACACAGTGGCTGTGAGTCCACTTCTAGGCACTTTTACCATAAAGGTAACCCAAGATGTTGAACCTAATTTCCAAATATGATTGACCCTGATCCCCTCCCCTCCTTAATAAATGCTGCCTCTCTATACATCTTTTTAAAAAAACCGAAAACATGGCTAAAATGACACAAGACTTGAGACCTGGCCTGTAAAAGGGTAGGCAATTTCTGTCTCCCTTATTTGAAGGCAGCTGCTGCGGAGAATGTATCACTGAGCTCACGATTCTGTGAGCAATCCAAGCTATTCATGTGGAGAGACTGGAGGACACCAAGGCTCTTTTTCTTGGAGCATCAAGTGAAGGATGACTACTGCTGAGAAGCTTAATGAATGATCTTAGTCCCCGCTGTGTGGAGCAGAACCACATGCTGAACCATCCTTGACCTCCAGCTCTCGTAACTGGGAGGCCCTGAATTCTTAAGGATGATTTGTTATCCAACAATATGTTTTCAAAGTATGGCAGTGTTTAATTATAGTGGGAAGATCTGCATACATTTGACTTCATAACCCTGCTTTTAGCAATCCCTTAGAAATAAAAGTGTACTAACAACCCTCATCAAACAAGCCTCTTTTTACAGCAAATGGAGATCATCACAGAAAACCACAAATGGTCACAATGCAGAAATGGATTGTGGGGAGCCCAACCCCAATGAATATATCTACATCCATGATTCAAAATAACTCAGAAGGGAAGGGAAAGATCCTAAGAGCCAGAATACCAGGAAGTCAGCTATGAAACAAGTATCTCTAGAAACAACTATAAACAACTAGAACAAAGACAATGTACATAGACATGCTAGAGTGGGAGGGGAAATTTTTAGCAGTGTATTATCCCTGGACAATGAATGACAGGCAACTAATGAGAGCTGGGAGAATTACCCACTCCCAGAGGTAAGCCCTTTTATTGGTTGTTCATTGCAGAGTGGTCAGCCTTGAAGCCATATACACACATTGGACCCAATAGGTTCTATTTACATATATCTGAACAAACACATGTACAGACACATGAGTAACAAATATAATTAAAAAGGCTATCAAGTTGAGAGGAGACATGGGAGGGGTTTGAGGGAGGAAGGGGAGGGGTAAGTGACATATTCTATTTCTATTAAAAACATTTTTAAAAGAATACCATGAGAAACAATTACTATAAATGACATCCATGTAATATAAATAGTACATCCATTATCATGAAGTTATTTTTTTTTTGCATGTGTATTTGTGTGTTGCATGTGTTTGAATCTGTGGGCACACATGAAGGTGGAGTACATATTGACATGTACATGTGGAAACATGAAGTTGACATTCAGTGTCTTCCTCAGTTGCTCTGTTTTGTCAAGGCAGAGTCTCTCAGTGATATGGACTTCACCAATTCTGGCTAGTTTACTGAGACAGCTTCTCATGAATCTCCTGTCTCTGCTGGGGTACAGGCAGCCCAGCCCACAGGCCTATCTAGTCTTTTCACAGGGTTCTAGGGATCTGAACTCCAGAATTCATGCTTACAGCAAGCACTTTATCTGTTAAGGCACCTCCCAGCCTGCTGGTCATGGGGTCTTTATTCTGACAGGAATTTCATGTTCTCTAGAGAGATGTTCAGGATCTACTGTTAAATTATTTATGCCTATAGCATAAAAATGTGCATATCATAACGTACCTTAAAAGATTAGGACTAACGTGGGTGCATGAGTATTCTTTGTGAGCTTAGAAATGTAAATGCATCTTTCCAGCTTCAGTCGGACAGGGGCAGAGACTGGTCTGGAAGGATCGCTGCGATGGCTGCCCAGGGAGAGCAGCAGGTCCAGTTCAAGCTCGTCCTGGTGGGCAACAGCACTGGGAAGCACCACTTGACGGGTGAGAAGTATGTAGCCTCCCTGGCCTTGGAAGTGCACCCGCTCGTCTTCCATACCAACAGAGGAACCAAGTTCAACTTGTGGGACACAGCCGGCCTAGAGAAGTTTGGGGGCCTGCGCAATGGCTACTACATCCAAGCCCAGTGTGCCATTATAATGTTCAATGTAACATCAAGAGTTACTTACAAGAACGTATCTAACTGGCACAGAGATCTGGTACTAGTGTGTGAAAACATCCCCATTGTATTGTGTGGCAACAAGGTGGATATTAAGGACAGGAAAGTGAAGGCAAAATCTATTGTGTTCCACCAAAAGAAGAATCTCCAGTATTATGACATTTCTGCCAAAAGTAACTACAACTTTGAAAAGCCTTTCCTCTGGCTTGCCAGAAAGCTCATTGGCGATCCTAATTTGGAGTTTGTTGCCATGCCTGCTCTTGCCCCACCTGAGGTGGTCATGGACCCAGGTCTGGCAGCACAGCATGAGCATGATTTAGAGGTTGCTCAGACGACTGCCCTCCCGAATGAGGATGACGACCTGTGAGAATGTGCAGCTGCAGCGCTGCGTCAGAAGTCTAGTTTTATAGGCAACTGTCCTGTGATGTCAGGGGTCCAGGGTGTGTGCCACCTTATTTAGCTAACAGATCGTGTGCTTCACTGGGATGCTGAGGGAGATGAATGGGCTTCGGAGTGAATGTGGCAGTTAAAACATACTTTAATTTTTTTTTTTTTTTTTTGGACTTGCATATTCAGCTATTTGGAACAGAGTTGTTTCCTTCCTGAATTTCAAAGATAAGACTGCTAAGGTCGCATCACAATACTCAGTGGTGAAACTTTGTTTATTACTGTCATTCCCATTCTTTTCGCTTAGAATCAGAATGAAGTTGTATTTCAAATAATCTTAAAAAAAAAAAAGAAATGTAAATGCTTGGAAACTTCATATTGTTTTGTATACACAGTGAGCACTGAGGACAGAGGTTAAAGCTTTAATTTTGTACACTTAAGATTATTAGACTGTTCCAAGGAACAAAACTACTTTCATCTAAAAGTAATATCCAATGAAATACTTAAGAACAAAAAATATTTGTGTTGTAAAATTAAAACATTAAATCGTACAGGGATATATAAGCCAGAAAGGGAAATCACCACATAATCTATATTTCTTCAAAGTACATCAACATGCTATGTGAGTAAAAATAGACCCTGCTTACATTTTGAAATAGCTGTTGAGTATTCCATTGTTTAAATATATTGTAACCTAATCATTTTTTGTAGACACATTGTTTCTACATTATCTAGTTCTAGTTATAAATAATAATAGTTAATTTCATATGTTTGTTTTTGGCTCTGTGGTTCTAGAAGCGAAAGTCTAGAGTCCAAGAGTATACATACCGACAGTATGCTTTTAGAAAGACTAGCAGTTTCTATTCCAGCAACGGCCTGGCAACTGCCTAATGAATTCTCTTCAGACGTCTGACGAGCCATTTTCATGCAAGCAGTAAACAAGACTTTGCTTAGACCAGTAGTTGGCAGTGTTTCTCCCTCCCTTTGCAGGACAGGGTTATGTGGGTAGAGCTACAGCTGTACTTTAGACAGCAAAATCCTTTCTAACGGGGCTTGGACGGGGCTGAAGACCAGAAGGAAAAAAAAAAATAGGAAAATAAGACATTTGTAGCTGCATGGAGAGTGAAGACATTTACTTTTCTAGTGTACTAGCTTAGGTGACTCACAGTGTCACCATCTGGCAAAGAAACTCCAAATCTGTCCATTTCCAAGTTGGAAATAACTACAAGCTCCTGAACCTAGAAAAGTGTTGAGTGTGTGGGGTTGGGAATGGAGGGGGGAAGAAGAAAGAGGAGGTAGGTTTTGCTTTTCCAAATCATCTGATCTCAGATCTCTGGCAAAGTCTGTGCAGTCTCTGTACTGTGTCTACACACAACACATGAACTATGGGCAAAAGTATTGTATATATGACGAGACTTGTCTTCCTGCTTCACGGAAGGGCATTCCAGCAGTTCCAGGTCGTCCTAGGAAGGCAACCTAGGAGGTACTAGGTTACTGAGTAGAGCTACTCAGGAAGACACTAGATCTGCTCTCAACTGTTTCAATCCCCCGGCCCCCGCACGGAAAAGTTTTTAATCTACTGTACAGCGCCAGTAGTCCCTTCACTATAAAATTTATACATACAGTAGACATAAAGATGTAGAAAACTATATTATAAATTTGTATTTTAAAAAAGTAAAGATTAAAATGCTTACTTAGATAGCACAAACTAACTTAAGGCTTTCTTATTTTTAGTCTCTCAAATATGTGTGGATAAGTTCAAGTGCCGGTGCTTGCAGAGACCACAGGCCTCAGGATCCGCCTGGAGTTAAGTTACAGGTGGTTGTGAGCTAACCAGCATGGGTTCTCCAGTCACTCACAACAACTTTCTTAAAGGCTTTGCATTTAAAGGAAGACTACTTGTAAACACATGGCATCCTCAGTTAAGTAATGAGCGCTCAAATGAAATAAAAGTACCTAATCTGTCACCTTGTGAGACAAGTTATTAATAAATACTTTCTTCAGTCTGCGTCAGATTCCCGAGTGAATTTCCCGCCTTCACACAGCCTAATTCTTTACATTCTTTCTGCCTACACTCAACCCTCACACCCTCCTTCTGTATCACACAATTCCTCTGGTGCTTGGAATGTTTAACCCCTGAAGCTCCGCCCCCCGCCCCCCCCTCAGCCGCCCCCACCAAAGCTCCTGCAAGCACTTTGCTTATCCCTCTATCTCTGTCTCGCAATAGCATCGCTCCCATGGCTTTAACATTCCGATGGCTCCGCCCTTTCCCGATGCCCCGCCCCAATTTGCCTTTTCCAACCGGCACCTACCCTCTCGCTCCGTTCTCCCTCGCCTCCTTCCTCCTCCAGGGCCGCCCCTTTGGCCCCGACGCTCCCAGGCAGCTCCGCCCCCGCAGTTGGCGGGGTACCACTGGCTTTTCTATTTCATAACTCCGCCCTTCCCTGAAGCCCGGCCCCTAACACCCCCTCTAGTCCCTCCCCATCCTGCTGGCCCCGCCCCGTTCTCTTGGCCCCGCCCCTACCGCGTCCCGGGCTCCTCCTCTGCAGCACTGCAACAAGCCGGCTCCTGCGTGCTGACGTCACACGCTAGCGACAGTGACGCGCGGGCCGTTCGCCTCTCCTCAGCATTAGCCCCGGGGTGTCAGGGCGGCACCGTGCGGAGTCCTCGCCTGGAGCCGGTGCAGTTAACCGCATCCCGGAATCCATGGTCACTGTGACGAGGTGGAAGGGCGTGGGCGCCAAGTAGCCTCCCAGTCCCACCGCTGCGTGTCCGCGCCTGGCCGAGCCACCGCCACCAGTGAAGTTGGGGGCGGTTCCCGCTGTGCCGCCGCGGTTTCCAAGGGGTCAGAAACCGCTGTTTGTTTGGTCCGCGTAACTAGGGCGGATCGCGCGAGCTCTGCCTGGCCCGACGGTGGCGGGCTTGACGCGTCAGCCGCAGACCCGTGCCAGGTGTAAGAGTCGCAGTCTGGGCTTGGGTAGACAGACTTGCTTTCTCTTGGAGCATGCCGTGTTCAAACTGCACCGTGGTGCCTCTGCCTTAAGTCCTGTAAGAAGACACTGGCGCTTTTAGACCGGTGCTTATGGTCGCCACTGTCGTTCTGACTCCAGTCCCGTGTCATTGAGGTAAGTTGCACGTGGGGAAAACAGTGAGAGGCGGAATGGTGAACTCACCGCGGGTGTAGATCTTATGTAGAGTCCATGGCTACTCAGCCTTAAGCGTTTGCACGTGAAGCACCTTCGTCTCAGTAGAATGTTAAATCAAAAGAGGACTTGTGTGTGGCTCAAGGCAATTCTTAGATATCATAAAATGATAACGCAATCATAGTAGATGATAAAAAGTCATTTAAATGGATTAGATACCTTTGGTCATACCAGTATATTTTAATGAGAAAATGAACAGCAGTTAACTGACTACCCTAAACCTAATATATCGCTTCTCTTCCCACAATTTTCCATGTGTAAAGTATTAAGAGTTTTACTACTTTAATAATTTAGTTTAACTTTAGGAAGGGTCCTGGGGAATGGATTAAAGGACATCATTTTTGCAAAGTGGGTGATCTGAGTTATATACTCTGCCCAATTTTTTTTAATTCTCTACTGTAAGATCTCGGAGAAGCAAAAATATTTTTATTACCTGCATAAATCACATCTGAAATGTTTGTGAAGGCTTAAAAGCCCTCATCCATCTGAGCTTTAATGATGGGCTTTTCTTATGATGCAGTGAGTGGAGGTGATGGGTGTCAGCCAGACAGAAAAAGCAGTAAATTCTTTGTTACTAGTTTTAAGAATCTAGAGGTCTACACTTAAAATTGCCTCTTGTTCTGGTGAAACCCGAGTAACCTATTTTGTGGGAAAACTGGTTTTTAAACAGAAAAAAAGCCTGTCAGGAATCTGATAAAGGCTATGAAACTTAATCATAGATCTTTTGAGGTCGTTTTAATAATGCATTGGCATTGTATTCCACGTAGATTTTACTCGTCTAGTGTACTTCTTGTCTAAATCAGGACGTGATAGCTTTTCACACATATGTAGACTTATTTGCGTGTTAGTTTCTACTCCAAATTCCTAGGATATTGTCTGAATATATTTACCATAAAGAAAACACATACCTTGAAAAAATAATAGTATTCCTATATTTTGTTTTCTAACTTTTCCTTGGTAATGAAAAATAGAGAAGAATTTTCCTTTCTGAGAAGATACGTTGATCCTTTTTTGCAATTCAGGTTGTCTCTTGATTTGGAAGAACAGTGTATGTCCGTTTTACCTGCAGACAGTACCAGGAGACTTCTTGGCATCTGTTATCTTCTATTCCCTTCGGAGTAACTTGTCCATCCAGTATCTGAAACAGATAATGCTTAATGCCTGTCAGTGTGTGTTTTCCTGACTGATGAAGAAACAGTCAGGAAAATACCTGTATGCTTTGACAGTTTTCATATGTTGTTCATAATATTGTATCAAATACTGCTTATATGTAATAGTTTTTTAAAAAGTGGAAAGGAAGGTATCTAATTTCTGGAGCATAATTGACATACTTAAAAGAAACCTGATATTGTAGCAAAACTTTAAATGTTAAAGTGAAGAATATGGAAATGGGGAATTGTTTGTGTATGTTTTTTCCAGTGCTAAGGATCAAACCAAGGGGCCTGGTGCATACTAGACAGGTGCTTCTGCCACCAACCTATATGCCCATTCCTGTTTAAAAATTTAAGTAGGACTAGCAAGATGAACCAGAGGGAAAGGCACTTGCCACACCTGATGGCCTTAGTTCAGTCCTCATGACCTACCTACCTGGTGGAAGAACGAACCCCCACAAGTCTCCATAGTAAACACACATACACACAGAGTCTCAGTGCATAGTTTTTTTAATATAAGTAGGAGAAATTGACTTACTCAATGTTCTTCCTATTTGTGTCAGTACACATGGCTGATTAATTTTATTGTTTTGACTAGTTAATCAAATTTTTTGTTTGTTTTTTTGAGACAGGGTTTCTGTGTGTAGGCTTGGCTATCCTGGACTTGCTTTGTAGATCAGGCTGGCCTCAAATTCACAGAGCTCCTCCTGCCTCTGTCTTCCCGGTGCTAGGATTACAGACGTGCGACACCACCCCTGGCTACTAATCAATTATAGTTCAAAATTCAGATGATACCAAGGATTGAAGAGTTCTTAACTCTTCATTTTCCTTCTTTAAAAGCAATAATGCTAACTTGTTTTGTGTCTTTACAGAGGTATTTCTTATATGCTTCTGTGTTTGCATGTATATAGATATAAAGAAATGTAAACATATATATACATATGTTTTCCTCTTTCTGCACAAATAGTGTGTTTGCTAATTGCCAACTGATACAAATCTAGACAAATCTTGGAAAAGAGACTGTCAACTGAAAGATTGCCTCCATCAGACTGTCCTGTGAATGCATCTGTGAGCGTTTTCTTGGTTAATATTGGTGTGGGAGAGCTCCATCTACTGTGGTGGTGCCTCCCTTAGGCAGGTGCTTTGGGTTGTGTAAGAAAGCCAGCTGATGCCAGGTAGTCTGTTTTACTATCATTTGTTTCATTTCATTTGAAATTGTTTTCTAATGTAATTATTTAGTTGTGAAGTCTCAGAGCTATGAAGTAGGAAGCTCATATTTTCCTTCTGATACACATTGACTGCAGAAACGGAAAGCTTGTGTACTGAAACCCATTAACCATGAATTTTTGGTTGCTCAGAAAGGTACCTGATGGTAATTAGGTTTCTCTGTCTTTACCTTCTTACCAAGGGCAGTACATTTGGCTTTCTGAATTAGCACCACAGTGTTCAGCATGTGGATGGCAGTACAATGCAATACTAGACACACTGTTTCTGCATTGTTGGTGTAGTCCCTGGAAAGGAATTGGCTATTAAATTTGGAGGAAGAGCCAAACTGACAAATTTTGTTATTTTCTTTCTTGCCAAAAAGTCACAAAACAATAACGGTTATAAAATAACCTCAGTATGTGGTTATTATTCAATGTAATTTTATTTTAAAGAGTTGAGTCTTCTAAGATGAGTTTATCATGATTTGTTCTCTAAGTAATGTAGTAATATGATACATTAAGCTTTCATGGTCTGGAGATAACATTAAATTTTGGCTGGTTTCCAAATAGCCATTACACTATGCCAGTTGATTCAGTGTAGACCATGTGTAGAAAGACTTTTCCTCTACCTCACTGTTGATGGCTGGAGTTTTATGATAATATCTTAATTTTTCTTTCTCTAAGGTTGCTAACAGGATTCTCAGTATAGAAATTGAAATGTGATCTGATTATATTGTCTTTTTTAAAGTTGAGAAAGGTTCTTTGTCACAAAATTTCATGAGTATTAATTTTACTTCAGGCTGGATTTTAACCTTTAGCTTTCAGGACTATAATAATTCTGTAATTAAAGAAAATTGAATTTTTTTAAAAGGAACCTTTAAAAAATTAGTACTGATAGATGAGAAGAAAACATTGGTTTATTAATATTAGTGAACTGTGGCAGAGATTTTAATTTTCCCACAAGCCCATTTTCTCCTCAAAGGGAACATACATTGGAAACATGCTTGCTGTGAGTGGAAACAAAGGGCAAGTTGGGTGAATGAAGTATCAGTTTTAGATTAAAATAGTGAATTCCTGCATGTCTGCAGAACAGAAATCTTGCCCCTGGGCTGTATTTATGGCTTTCTCACATGCTTTCATTTTTAAGATTTCACTACCTACTGTATTTTTTTTGTATTTTTTTCTGGCTTAACCTAAGATGATAATTAGTCATGCTTCTCTAGGGAAACAACTAATAGAATATATACATGTATATGTATGATATATACATATGTGTGTGTGTGTGTGTGTGTGTGTATTTATTTATTTATTAGAGTGTCTGCAGACTGTGGTCTGGTTAGTCCAACAATGGCTGTCACCAGATAGAAAGGCAAAGAATCTGGTAGTTTTTCTGTCCACAAGGCTGATCTTCAATGCTGAAAAAGTAGGTTCTAATGCCAGTGAAGGAGTGAGTGGAGTGCCTCAGCAGTAGCATAGATGAATGTGCCAGCAAGAGTGAGGGCAATCAGGCAAAGAGCAAAAGCTTCCATCTTCCTTGTCCTTAATGTGGACTGTCACCAGATTTGTGGCCAAGATTTAGGATGGACTTCCTATCTCAAATGATCCAGATTTGGAGTGAATCTTTCCACTTTAAGTGCTCAAATCAAGAAAAATCCCTCAAAGGTGTGCCCAGCACTTGGGTTTTATTTAATTCCAGATGTAGTCAATTTGATAAGCAAGATTAGTCAAGCTACTAACAAGTTTGTCTTCGTTGGATAATCTTTGAAGTATGGTAATCAAACCAGTTCATATTAAGCTGGGCATAGCCCTACATACTTGTAGTCCCAGCATTTAGGATTAGGAGGGAGCATGAGTTAGTTTGAGGAAGGCATGAAATTAATGACCTGTCTCAAAAAGATTTTATCTTTAAGACAGATAAGGATCTTACTAAGTAAGGTTTTCCATACTAAAAGACTATGCAAGAAATGGGCAAAGAATATAGAGAAAACACAAATGTTCAATAAATGTGGAATAATTTTTCAAATTTATCAGTTAGAAGAAGAATTGAAATAAAGCATTGTCTCATCAAACATCAGCAACAACAACAAAGTGATACATTCCTTGGGTTGCTGGTATATTGCTTCAATTAATCCTCATAGTGATTCTTTAAGTAGTATACTTTGTTTATGTGCATTTCCAGGTGAATAAAGACACGGATTTCAATAGTGTAAGGCAATGGTTTTCAACCTTCCTAATGCTGCAGTTCTTTAGTACAGTTTCTCATGTTGCAGTGACCCCAACCATAAAATTATTTTCATTGCTACTTTAGAAACGTAATTGTCCTTACCCTATGAATCCTATTGTAAATATCTGATAGGCAACTCTTGTGAAAGTGGTTGCAACCCACCCGTTGAGAAACGTTGTAAGGTCAGGCCACAAGTAATAGAACCAGGATTTAGGCTCTCTCTTAGTGTTCTGTTGCTGTGACAAAACCCCATGATCAGTACAACTCTCACAAAGGAAAGCATTCAATTGGGGGCTTGCCTGTGATTTCAGAGGGTTAGTCCATTATAACAGGACCATTGAAGCAGGTGAGAAGACATGGCATGGTACAGGAGTATTAGCTGACACCTTTGCATCCTGATTCATCAGCAGGCCCATGCATGGGGGGGGGGGGGCGAATTGGGGTGGCCTGGGCTTGGTATAGCTTTTGAAATCTCAAAGCCCACTCCCAGAGATACACCTCTTTCAACAAAGTCATACCTCCTTCAGCAAGGCCACACCTCCTCCATTAAGGCAACTCCTTGTCCTTCCAAACAGTTCTTCATGGGGAAAGAGCGGAGAACAACTAAGCATGTAAATACATGAGCCAGTGAGACCATTCTCATTCAAACCAGTTCCACTGCTCTCTGAAAAAGCAAAGTTCATTATAATAGTGTGTATTTGTAAATATGATATATGTGAGTGCAGGGCATGTAAGTCATGCACATGTGTGGAGGACAGATAACTTTATGGAATTTCCTCCTTCCAAGGATCTAACTCTGGTCTCCATGCTTGTGTGGCAAGTTCTTTGAAACCATTGAGCCAGCCATCTTGCTGGCCTAGCTCTGTAACTGCTGCCCTTTAGTTGCTTCTCTGGTTTTTTTATAATCAATAGCAGAATCTGGAAACAACCCAGATGTCCCTCCACTGAGAAATGGATACAGAAATTGTGGTACATTTACACAATGGAATACTACTCAGCAATTAAAAACAAGGAAATCATGAAATTTGCAGGCAAATGGTGGGAACTAGAAAAGATCATCCTGAGTGAGAAATTCCAGAAGCAGAAAGACACACATGGTATATACTCACTTATAAGTGGATATTAGACATATAGGATAAATATACTGAAATCTGTACACCTAAAGAAGCTAAGCAAGAAGGAGGACCCTGGGAAAGATGCTCAATCCTCATTCAGAAAGGCAAACGGAAGAAGGCGAAAACAAGGAACAAGACAAGAGGGCCACAGAGGGCCTCTGAAAGACTCTGCCCAGCAGGATATTAAAGCAGATGCTGAGAATTATAGCCAAACTTTGGGCAGAGTACAGGGAATCTTATGAAAGAAGGGGGAGATAGAAAGACCTGGAAGGGTCTGGAGCTCTACAAGGAGAACAACAGAACCAAAATTCTGGGCACAGGGGTCTTCTCTGAGACTGATACTCCAACCAAGGACCATTCATAGAGATAACCTAGAACCCCTGCACAGATATAGCTTCTGACAGCTCAGTCTCCAAATGGGCTTCCTAGTAATGGGAACAGGGACTGTCTCTGACATGAACTCAGTGGCTGGCTCTTTGATCACGCCCCCCTGAGGAAGGGGGGTGGGTCAGCCTTACTAGGCCACAGAAGAAGACTATGAAAGACAGTCTTGATGAGACCTGATAGGCTAGGGTCAGATGGAAGGAGGTTCTCCCCTATCAGTGGGCTGGGGAAGAGGTATGGGAGGAGAAGAGGGAGGGAGGGCGGGATTGGGAGGGGACTAGGATGGGGGCTACAGCTGGGATACAAAGTGAATAAATTGTAATTAAAATTATATTAAAAAAGAAAAAAGATTAAGAGTCAGCATTTTAGACAATATTGTTTAACAGTGGTGATGTTTACTGCTCTAGTCTATGGCATGAACCTAGGAGAGCAGGACCTAAAAATGAGGTCAGCTGAAGTCTCATGCAATTGGCAACTATTATTCAGAGTATCAGACAACTTATACTCTGAGGGTTAAGAGTAACATGAGTAAAGTGTACAGTCACAAAGCCAAGCCACTTGTGGCAAAAACAGATTTTTCCATAGAGGCACATGAATACCAACAGCTGAAGTAAACTCCTAGTAAACTATCCACTACACCTGGGAGGAGCACAAAACACATTCCAAGAACAATTCTGTGTTTTGAAGAAACTGAGGTCACAGGACCCTTGTCTTGTTTTCTGGAGTTTTCTCACAAGCACTCAGAATTCTCACAGAATTTCGCTTTTTTTTTTTTACATTTTTTTAAATTTTTATCAATTACAGTTTATTCACTTTTATCCTCCCTGTAGCTCCCTCCTGTACCAATCCCATCCTTCCTTCCCTTCTCCACCCGCCCCTCCCCCAGTCCACTGATAGGAAAGAACTTCCTCTCCTTCCTTCTGACCCTAGTCTATCAGGTCTCATCAGGAGTGGCTGCATTGTCTTCCTCTGTGGCCTGGTAAGGCTGTTCTCCGCTCAGGGGGAGGTGATCAAAGAGCAGGCCAATCAGTTCATGTCAGAGATAGGCCCTGTGCCCATTACTATGGATCTCTCTTGGACACTGAACTGCCATAGGCTACATCTGTGCAGGGGTTCTAGGTTATCTTCGTGAATGGTCTTTGGTTGGAGTATCAGTCTCAGAGAAGACCCCTGTGCCCAGATTTTTTGGTTCTGTTGCTCTCCTTGTGGACATCCTGACCTCTCTGGGTCTTACTCTCTCCCCCTTCTTTCATAAGATTTCCTGTACTCTTCCCAAAGTTTGGCTATTAGTCTCAGCATCTGCTTTGATACCCTGCAGGATAGAGACTTTCAGAGGCCCTCTGTGGTAGGCTCTTGTCCTGTTCAGTGTTCCAACATAGACATTTCTGCAAGATGCTTAAGTAATATGTTTGTAAGCTTTAACACTTGCATAGTCTGATATTAAATTTTATTCTAAGAAAATTCTTACAATAAATGACAATAGTAACATTAAAATATGTTATCTTACCTGAAATTGTTGAATTGTTGAAACAACTTTGAGAAATTGTGTCTTATTAAGCTTATATTCTTATTATTAAACTATCCCGGTAATGCTACTGATTCATGTAGGAAAAGGATTGCTTTTTTGTGTCTGTATCAATAGTATGTTTAGTGTTGGATGTTTCAAAGCATTATAATAACACTGAAGTACCACTTTTTTGTTTTAAGTGTAAAGTTTATTAAGTATAAAGTTTATTTGACCTTCAGTCAAGATGTTAGATATCTTTTTGTTAAAATTTGTTTACTCTCTGTCAATTCTTTTTTGTGTGTAGCATATCTATAAAAATGCCTTAGAAAAGAGACATGGAGAGGTATGTTAGACTACAGAAGATTGGAGAAGGTTCATTTGGAAAAGCTGTTCTTGTTAAATCTACAGAGGATGGCAGACATTATGTTATCAAGGAAATTAACATCTCAAGAGTAAGTATAGTTTTAGTTCGGTTGCACAAGTAATAATTTGGTTACAATAGGACATTTTATTAGAGAACTGTGTAACCTAATGAGGAAGAGTGCTGTAATCCCACCGAGAACCACTAATTTCTGAGGAATCTGTCTTTTCTGATTTTTTTCTGATATGGGCCTGTACTTGTATGTAGAAACATATACTTCCTGTCCTGTAACTTAATATAGATGGGGTCCCCAAAGAGGGTTTCAGCATGAACCGGCTCCATTCACTTTTTGTTAACTTACTGCTATCTGTTATTGATGGGCTTGTAACTTTATTAGTGGTTTTACTATTTTACTTTTTCTTTCTACTTAAGATGTCCAGTAAGGAAAGGCACGAATCAAGGAGAGAAGTTGCTGTATTGGCAAACATGAAGCATCCAAACATTGTCCAATATAAAGAATCATTTGAAGGTCAGATATTTTGCAAACATTTAAAATAAGCTCTGAGACACTTATAATTTTGGGGTATTTTATGTATAAGGAATTATTTGTGAATGTATTTTTAGGGGGAAAAAATGAGGTTTTTGTTTGTTTGTTTAATCCCTATACATGTAAGTATCAGTTTGATTCTAGGATAGTGTTAACACCAAACTGCCCCCTTGTAGCTTAATACTGATTCATTGTTAGTAGTGATTACTTAAAAAGAAGCAGTATAGTGGAAAACTTTGGAGGACAAATTAACAATAATTAACATTTTAAACTTGACATTCCATATTAGTATTCCTACCACTAATACTGAGAAAATGTTCTGATCTTGAGTTTTAAAAATAATTTCTTTATTTTTGACAATTTCATGCATGTATAATTTAATCGTATTTCACACACATCTCATTTCTGTCTTCTTCCCAGCATTCCCTCTTCCAACTTTCGTGGCTTCTCTCTCTGTCTCTTTGTCTCTCTTTCGCTGTCTCTCTCTTTTAAATAACCCACTAACTATAATTAGGGTTGCTTGCATGTATGTAGGTGTCGGGTTATTTATTGAATCTTGGGAAGTTTACCAGTTGGTTACACCCCTGAAGAAAACTGACCCCTTCTTCCTCAGTACCCAGAAACTGCCATATCTTTTCATGTAGGAGTGACCCCTCATGTGCCCTTCCCCAGTCTGTCTAGAATCTTAACAGGCTCCATCTTCACCTACAAATACATGGATGATTTAACAAGGGAGGCTCATTCTTTACATGTGACTTTGCTGTATTTTTGTTGTACTTCATTTTTAACAATACATGCTTGTGATACATGTTCAGAAGGTATAGGCATAAATGACTACAAGTTCTCAGTTCTTCTAATTTCACCCTCATTTGAACTTCCTGGGAATTAGCATGGTTGACAACCCAGTGTTTATTCTGAGCCGGTTTACTGTGCCTACATGACATTCTGTGTTAGGGAAACAAAGTCCTTGTTTTCCCCTCTGCTCTTTTACCACAATGCTCAAGACTTCTGTGACTTAAAAGGTGTGGAAGTCTTTCCAGTAGCTAACAAGCATCTCTGCAGTGGATAGCAGCTCAAAGCCCTCTAATCCAGTTCCCATCAGACACTGTCTGCCTGCAGGTAGTGTCATGTAGCCCAGATTGGGGACAGTCCCCACGCTGTCCCTATTTCAGATCCGTAACAAGTCCAGACCTGTGAATTTCTTCCAAATTTGCTACAAATGGACGCTCCTGTGACTTCCTTTCAGATCTGATTAATTTGCTACAGCAGCTCACAGAACTCCAGGAGACAGTACTTAATAAAGTTATAATAAACATGAGACATACATACATATACTCATGTATATCTTTTATAATGAACACATGTACACACCACAAACTGGTAGAAAACAATAGTTAAAATATCTGGGGCATTTTGGCTTTTAAACGAAGAGGTGGTAAAGTAAGAAAAGAGTACTAGAAATAGCCAAGCAGTGTGCTTGTACTAATATTTTCTAACTTACATTCTATTAATGTTTTTCTGGCATGCCCTCACTTATTTTCTTATGTGTCATTGTCACTTGGCTTACCTGGGTTTTGTTTTTTATTTTGAATTTGAAACTGCTTCAGCTTCAAGCAGTTTCTAAGGTAGTGGCTGTTTTGGGTGTTTGGGGTGTCTTTAAAAATTCTGTGAGGGTATTTGTGTATCTGTAATCTTGTGCAAAGTAATCTGACAAAAGTGGGATAAGATGTTAGAAGGAATGCATATACATTTTATCTCTAACAGAAAATACTTTTCTATATTAATTATATATTTAAGTATATATTGACTGGGTGTGGTACCAGACACCTACATTACTAGTATTAGGTAGGTAAAGGCAGGAAGATTGAGAGATTGAGGCTAGCCTGGGCAACAATATATAGAGAGTTTGGCAAGCAAGCATTCAGGCAGGGGGTGGATGGTTAGGAGGGAAGGGAGGGGGATATTGGAAGGAGAGAACAAATGATAATTTTACCTCTAAATAATAGGTATCTGAATAGCAGAAAATGTAACTAGTTCATGTGCTAAATTCTCAACATTTCTCAAATTTGTTTGTGTTCTGTGTAACTTCCCTTAGTCGCCCCTCGCCCTTTCAAACACAGGGCTTCTGAGGAAGCACTTCCACTAAGTCACATCTCCATCTCTGACACAGGATCTTGCCATGTAACTCAGATTAGGCTCAGAATTTCAGTCTTTCTTCTTCAGCCTCCTGGCATAACACTTAGCTTACAGAGCATAGAAGGTTTGCTATAAACAGTCGTCGAAAGACCATCATTTTTTCCTTGAAATTATCTATTGTTACTGCTTTTGTTTCCTCCCAAAAATAGTCTAAGTACTAATAAGTATTTAAGTGATGACATATTATATGCAACTTATGGGTTATATAGAGGCTTTCCCCCCCATACTGTCATTTTTAAGGTTTATTTTATGTATGTTTGCTTATATGTGTCTTAAGTATACCATGTGCATACTTTGTGCTCTTGGAGGTCAGAAGGCAACATCAGATCCCATGAAACTGGATTTATCAGTGATTTTGAGCCACCATGTGTGTGCTGGGAACCAAACTTAGGTCCTCTCCAAGTGTTCTTAACCACTGAGTCGTCTCTCCAGTCCATTTAATTTTGTCATTTTCAGTGTGTATATTTAGATGATCTTTCCTTCCCAGTAACAGTCCTGCAGATTCTTAATTTATTCCAGATAAGTTTCTAGTTCTAATGGAATATTATAGGCAGTATATCAGAAGAGTATATAAGAACCCTCAATAAGAGTGCCATCACATTCGGAGAGAAAGAAGACTTTCTAGAAATATGGCCATTGTGCAGATTGTAAGGACATAAGAAGTAGGGACACTATCCTTTCAGTTGTGATAATTTCCTTAGTCATTGTTCAGCAGTGTTACAAGCGATATTGACCACTATTCTTTTGTTTAAAAAAACGAAACAAAAACAACAATAAAAAAAAAAAAAAAAAACGCTGGTGGTGGAAGGAATGATTGTTTTCTAGATCTTTCTCCATGCATAAAGGTATAAAAGATACAAAACTGATTAAGGCTATTTGTTTTCAGAGAATAAAAAAAACTCGGGGTCAGAAGTGGAGGCTGTGCCTTACTTGCTGTTGAATCCTCAAAGTTCATTATAGCATTTATTGTCGTGTTTGTGTTTAGTGAACAATTAATTCAAGTGAATAATTCAAAACTGAAAAGTAGTCATTTCAAGTCTAAAATATGGACTCTGAAAAGCTGTTGGGAAAACATGACTATATAGCATTTAAGGAAATTGAGCGAAAGTATATTGTTCTGCATTTTATTTATGTTCTCGAAGTATTAAGGAGAGAATGAACAATGTTCTCTACTCAGATGGTATATTCCTGGTAGAAAAATGGCTAATACATAGTTGCCTAAAACTTAAGTCATTGTACAAGCTGTATAGGCAGAGTACCTAGACTTTGTGTCCTAACATTTTGAAGATTGTCTGCTCTTTTGTTTAGCTGCTGCTTTTAAGCAAATCTTTAAGTACCTTAATTTAACTATGCTTTTGATGCAATATTTTAAAAATGGGATTTAATGTTTATATTTTGTAGAAAATGGCTCTCTGTACATAGTAATGGATTACTGTGAAGGAGGGGATCTGTTTAAACGAATAAATGCTCAGAAAGGCAGTTTGTTTCAAGAAGACCAGGTACGTTGGCATGGAGGAGCTTGATTCCTACTCCATTACCAAGAAGCAACTCGAAGTGTGATTTTGTATGTATTCATTTGGTGGTGGTGCAGGGGTGGGGAACATGGCTGGCCTGGAACTTCTGCTCATCCCACATTTACCACTTGAGTGCTGAAACTATAGACATTGACACTATAGACATGCCACCACACCCAGGTATATATATTCGTTTTTAACTATGGATGCTAATCATAATTGGTAGGACAGGCTGGTATTAGAGCCAATATTTTAGTCACATCTCTAATTAGCTACCATCTTTTTTTGTTCCGTCTCATTTCCTATCTATAATATATTCTTGTCTGTGTAGTATAAACTACATCTCACATGCATATCTATGTATATGCTTGCATAAGTGTATATAACCTAATTATTCATTATAACTGGTTAATTATTGTGTCCTGTCAATCTGGCTTATTGCTGCCAGATAATATCTTCCAGAAAAATTACCTTGCTAAATAATTCTAGTTCTAGAAGCCTTACATTTTCAGCTTCATGAAATCTGACTTGACTACTGAGGTCTCTTCAAGTATGGCCTACCTTACCCAAGCAGCCTTATTTTTAGATGTTTTTTGTGAAACTGTCTACCCCTTGTCAGTTATTTTAGCAGATATTTGTGGAACATGAATTTTATGTTGTTGAGCTTTGTATTTGTACATCTATTTTATCTTGATTATTTTTATTACATCTTTGCTCAGCTGTCTTTTATTATTCTACTCTGTTGTTTAAAGTTCAGTGCAAGTCCCAGCTGTTGGAGGCCAGCTCTGGGAGTGTATTCCGCAGTCTAAGGAGATGTGGGTGGGCAGCTAATGTAAAGCAGGCACTCACTTATCCACATTTGGTGGATGAAGCAAGGCTCCAACACCTTTATTTTTTCTAGCACTGATTAACACAATTTGAGCTAGCCAAATATTTTTAACAGTCAGTTTCTCTTGTACTGGCAGGTAGCAGTTTGTGGTTACAAGAAAGGAAATAGACATAATCTTACTCAATCTTAATACAATTCTTACTCATCTAGTATAGTTAACCTTCTTCCTACTCTTATACAGTTTTCATAATAAAGTAAATGTATAGACAACTGTAGAACTTTAGGTCAGAGATGTTTTTGTTTCCTTGAGACAGTAAAGAAGAATCTATTTAGTCTGCATGCTGCACAGCACTAAGCCCCCAGCTGCACACCAAAGTTCACCAGCAAATTTATAGTTATTAAACCAGTAAAATCAGATTTTACAATGGGCACAGCAGCTCAATCTTAACAGTGGGCACTGAGATCAAATTACTGTGTTTGATCATTAGCCTGTCCCCTGTAGATGAAACTCCTTTGTTCTTAGTCGCTGACCTTAACAGACCTTTCATTTAGTAACTCAGAATGTGCTTTTTATTTTTATGTTTTACCCTAGGTTTTCTGCTACAAAGCAGCTGGCAAAACACCCTGACCTGATTTAATTCATTATACGAAAAAAGCACCTTGACCTAATCTTTTTAACCATGCATATGTTTAATTTTTCTCCGAAGGTTTTAGTTAAATCATTAATCTATCTGAGTGACGTTGTCTTTTGGGTAAATCACCAGTATTGTTATACATTGTGATTTTATTGCCCAGTGGGGAATTAGAAGCCCCCCAAAAATATTCATACTAGGCAAAAAAAAAAAAAAAAAAAAAAAAAACCAAACAAACAAAAAAAGATGTGACCAAGGCAGCAACACGTACAAGCAGTAGCAAGGGGTCATCTGGATACGAGACCCTCAGGCTTTGCCTCTCAGAGCTGTGCGCCTGGTGGCGTTACTGACCAATAGGTGAGTTGTTTTTGTCAGGCTCCAATACCTATCACCACTCAACTTCTTAAATTTTTCATAATTGGTTTTCTTGGTCTTTTCTGTCTTTAAATTCCTGCTGCATTTCTCTTTGCTACCCAGTCTCAATTTACATGCGTGCTTTTGCATAGGAGAATAGAGGATGCTATTTGTTTTTTTAATTCTTATGATTAGACATTTTTTCCTATTTAGTAGATAAGGACTCTAAGAGAGGTTAAGTCCCAAACCATATAGTGGGTTTTTGAACCTACATCTATATTAGCTTACAAGTTTGTTTGTTTTTTAAAGTCAGACTATGAAGAACACAGTAATGGAAAGGCCTCTTTCCTTACTGCTGTATCTCTGAGATTGCTGCTTAGTTTGGGAATTCACATTTTGGCTCTTTTCATCATCTGGGGACTTAGTTCTTCTTTATCTTTAAGACTAGAGCATCACCTCTCTGGAATTACTGTGTTACTCACTCATTTCTCTAAAAGTCTTTATGGCCCCAATGTAGCTCACTATCTTTGTAAATGAAATTTTATTACAGCATAGTTAAATCTGTTTGCTTGCAAATAACTTATGATTGCTCTATTACTACAATGCAAAAGTTAAGAGACCATATTTGAGCCTCAGCTGTGCACTGTAATCCTCACCCCCTTTTTCTCTATTTTTGTTGTTTTGTTTTGTTTGTTTTATTTGAGATAGGGTTTCTCTGTGTAGCCTTGGCTGTTCTGGAACTTGCTCTTTAGGCCAGGCTGGCCTCAAACTCAGAGATCCACCTGCTTCTGCCTCCTGTGGGCTAGGATTAAAGATGTGCACCGCCACTGCCCCCATTTCTCTCACTCTTTACAGAATAAATTTGCTGACCCTAACCACTGAGCTCTTTTAGTAACATTTTGCAAGGTTGATTCCTGCACATATGTATACATTGTTGAATGTATTTCTGACAAAAAGAACAGGTATGGAGAACACAGTAACAGAAGAACTCTGTGTGCCCTTTTTACTCATTTCCTCAGTAGCTGGACTCCGCTTAGTCTTTTCATTGTCTCTTCTTTTTTTCCTGCCCGCCTCTCCGCTGTCTGCCTGTTTTTGTAGATAGCTTCACTTAGATACATATTTCATTACAGGTTTGTGAGTCTCTACCACTGTGGTACTCTTAAAAGTCATTTTTTTTCTACTCAGAATCCCTTATATCACTGTGGACAGGCATTTCAAATTTTATGCTAGCCTTACACAGAAAATATCTTTAAAAAAAACTGATTCGGTGTTTCAGTTTTAATATTTGTTTTTATTATTTTTAGAAATATGATTTTTACCAGGTGAGCCTTCTGTTGCTGCCACAAGTGAGGGGATGTTTCATTAGGGAAATTACTGTAAAATTAATTTTACACGACTTTAAATGTGCTATTTTTCCTTAATAATACTAAAAAGAAGAGTAACAAGTTGTTACCTTTTATTATCTTCTGCAGTCCACTTCTGTAATGTTAAGCCTTCCTTATTGGTTTCCTTCTCTTTCCTCATTCCTTCTGTCTTTCTTTTACACACACACACCAGGAACAGGCGCACACATACACTGTAAGGACAAAGCATAATTTATACAGTTAAGAGGCGATAGAAGATGTGCTTTTCTTAGAACTGGGATTTTTTTTTTTTAGAACTGCAATTTTCTGTGTTCAGTTAATAATGCATATCTCCATACATAGAGGTACTTCATTCTCAGTGGCTGCATACAACAGGGCTGTCATCGTATATTTTATCAGTCCCATTAATGGACATGTAGATTGTTCAAGAAACAAATGGTTCTAAGCCACACACCCCTTGTGTACATATTTTGGCATTTCTAATATTGCTTCTGGAGTAAATTTGAAATTGCAATTACTAATTTGAAAGGGATATGAAATTTAAATTTTTATGTTTTGTCAGATGACTACCACCTCCACAAAAATGAGGTATGAAAGACATCACATTCTGAGCAATATTATGTATTATTTGAGGTTAAAATGGACCTTCCTTAGTTACTCTTTTTAATTTGAAAAGTTAGTATTTTTGTATGTGCTTATTGTCCTTTTTTCCTTCTGTATCATCTGTCACCTCTTTTTTTAGTCACCATCATTTTTCTCAGGGATGGGAAAGATATTTTGCATATTTGAGAATTAGCCATCTATAATTATTCAAGCATTTCTCAAATTTGTATTGAGCGTGACTATATATTTTGCAATGAAGATGTTTTAAATTTTATATAGCAAAGTTATCTTGAGACTTTGGAGGGGGTTTATTCTCTATGTTCTGTTTTGAAAATCATGTGTCAGTCAAAAAGTATTAAAAATTGACATTTTATTTTTATCACCGTTTAAAAATACTATCTAATTGGGATTATTTGGCATGTAGAGTGAGGTGGAAATTAAGTTGATTTACTTCTAACTGATAATTTCAGAGAATGTTTACATGTGGTGAGGTTGGTTAGAGAGATTCGATAGATGCATTCAAGATTTGTATCCTGATATTTTCCTTTTGTAACTTTTCCCTATGTTGAAAAACTATAGAAAAAAAAAAAAAAAAGGTAAGCCTAACAAACTCACCCAGCTACCGCTAGTATTATAAAGTAGAAGTTACTTACATTTTTCATTCTTCAAGTTTAACATATTTATTTCATTGTATGTGACACTTTTAGGATGTGTTATACCCCTTTCTCTTGTTAGTTGGCTTTAATACCCACTAGTGTTAGTTTCTGCAAAGTATAAAGAAATCATAGCCTAACTGTTTTTAATCTGATGTTTCTCTCTAGATTTTGGACTGGTTTGTACAGATATGTTTGGCTTTGAAGCATGTACATGATAGAAAAATTCTTCACCGAGACATAAAGTCACAGGTATGTTCATTATAGTCTGTCACTAAGAGCCTTTTTTTTTTTTTTTTTTTTTTTTTTTTTTGTAAGCAGAGGGTCTCACAGTTTTGCTCATTTTGTCCTGAAACTCATGTAGCCTAAACTGGCTTCAAACTCTCAATGATCCTCAGACCTTAGCATCCTTAGTGCTGGGATTACAGGTATGAGCCTCCATGCCAGGCAATCACTTCTGTATGACTAAAACAATAGCTCTCATTCTTTCATTCTGTTCTGTTCACTGAAATAATATACCATGTTGGTCCCCCCATCATGTATTCTACCATAGTAGCTCTTTCACTTATTTTTTTAGTCTTGTCTTTCTTGATTTACTCTTCTTAGAATAAAGTATATCAAAGAAATAGATATATAGAAGTTAATTTTTGAAATTCTGCTTGTCTATGTCTAACCTTATTCCCGTTTCTCTAATTAATGATAATTTGGATATAAATTGCTGGATTAGAAATTGTTTTTCTACAAAATTAGAAGATAAGGTTCATTTGTCTTTTTGGTATCAGGAATTGACATTTAGAACTTTCAAGCCATTGTGATTTCTTTTTTTCTTTTCCTGAAAGATTTAAGATTTTTCTTTGTGCCCTTTGTTCTGATATTTTGCCAAGTTGTGTGTTGGAGAGGTTTGTTGTCCATTCAGTATACTGTGCCTTTTTGTGTGAGAATCTGTGTATCCTCTAGAAATGTTCTGGAGACCTTCTTGGTTTCTGGATCTTCTTTTAAATGAATCTTAATAGAGTACTTCAGATGTCTTTTTTTCTTTCATATTTTTCTCGTTTCTTTATTGAATATTAAATGAATTATTTTCCCCATAAACTAAGTCTATACTTCTTTCTTTTGCCTTTTTCTTCTTAGTGGTCCCAGGATCAAACCCAGAACATGCTGGGAAAGCACTTTACCTTGAATCTCGATGTATAGCCTCAAATCCCTTTTAAATTTTCTGTAAGCTAGCATTTGTCTCATCCTCCACAGTTTTTACTGTAATGACCATTTTTTTTTTTAAAAGGGATATATTGTTTATCTCTATTGGATACTTTGTCAGTTCTTGTCCACTCCCTTGATATTTTGTTGAATTCTGAAATTGTTCCATTCTTGTTTGAACCTCTGGAATGTGAATATTTCAGGTTCTTTGCAGTACTTAAGCATATTTACAGTTGCTGTTTTGTCACACTGTCTTATAAGTTTCTATTTGTCTGAGTGTCTCTGTGGGCAGGCCAGGCCGACCTTGACTTTGTAGTGGTGCTGCTGCCTCTTCCTCCTCGGAGCTGTGGTCCTACGCTGATGAGTTAAATTTGTAGTGAATTCTCACATCCTTAATGATTTCATTGGCTTTTTTAAAACTAGATTTCTTCATGTTTAACTAATTTTTGTCCAGACTCTTTGTGGGAAGTGTTTTATTTCCAGAGCATGTGAGTATACATGCGTGTGATTCGATGCTAGTAATCAACCTCTGCCCGAGCCTTGGCCTACCTCTTTGTCTTTCACTCAGTCCTCTCAGTTCCCAGAAAGGAAATAGAGATGAGGTACACTTGTGTCACAGCCCTGCTGTCACTTCCTGTACTCTCGCCTTCTTAGACTTGCAGATTGCTGTGGAGTGTAATATTTCAGGGTGAATGATGGTAAATGCTGTCTGGAGTTTCATGGTTCATCTTTCCTATATTCCTCCCTATCTTCTGCCATCAAATTGTCTCCCCTCATTTTACTAATTCTAATCAATCCTTCTGTCATTGAACATGTGCTTGATGCAAGTCTCATGACTGATGAGGGAATTTAATTCCTGTTACTCCATTAAAGTCTTGGTTTTTACTCTTTTATACAGTGTAGAAATCTGGAAAAAAATATTTTAGACTTTTTTTCTTGCTAGGATTATGTTGGTCCGTGAAATATGTGCATAATAGATCCCAGCAGCATAGAAGCACTGTATTTATAAATATAATTGAGTAAACCGTTTTAAATGGAAGGGTGTTTCATGTCTCTCATTGGGAACTCTTAAGGATAATTTGTTATGTTTAAGCCAGTTAGAATTTTTAGGCAGATTTTTTTTTGGTGGGGCAGAGTTGCTCTAAATTTATCTTTTAAAAAGTTTAATTGTAATACATTTACATATTATAAAATTTACCTGTTTAAAGTATTCAGGAGCTGGCAAGATAGCTCATTGGGTAAAGGTACTTGCTGCCAAGTTTGACTAACTGAGTTCAGTTCCTGGGACCCACATGGTACAGGAACAGAGCTGATACCCACAAGTTGTCCTCTGACCATCACACAGATGCCATGCGCGCGCGCGCACACACACACACTACTACTACTACTACTACTAAATAAGAAGTGTACAGGTCACTGATTCTAGCGTATATACAGAATTGTGAAAACTTTGTCTCTAATTCACAGAGTTTTTTTCTCTTCAAAGGAGCATTGCATGCCCATGCCCATGCCCAGTCACACCTATTCCTTGTCCACATAGACTTAGTAGCCACTGATCTCTGCCTGTATATCTGTATTCAGGACAGTTAAGTGAAACTCTGATAATACATGCCTTTATGTAGTTAAAGATGGATTATTTGCTGGTTCTGGTATTCTACACCTTTAATCCCAGCACTCAAGAAACAAAGGCAGGTAAATCTCTGAGTTCCAGGCCAGCCTAGTCTACTTAGTAAGTTCCAAGTCAGCTAAGACTACAATAGTGAGACCCTGTCTCAAGAACAACAACAAAGTGTATTATTCGTCCTTTTGGAGTTGGGTATTGGGAAAGTGTCTCCTGTAGGCCAACATGGCCTTGAACCTAAAATATAGCTGAGAGTGATCTGAACTGTATTTCTTTTTTCTATTCCTCTCTAGTGCCAGGAATGCAGGAGGCATGTTCTACCATGGCAGCTTTGATTATTTGACTTTGTTTTTCAAGATAGAGTTTTTCTGTGTAGCCCTGGCTGTCCTGGAACTCACTCTGTAAGACAAGCTGACCTCAACTCAAAGAGATCCACCTGGCTATGCTTCCTGAGTGCTGGGATCAAAGGCATGCACCAACACCACCTGGCAACTTTTCTTTTGTACTGTTGATTTATAAACGCTTTACTTTCAGGTGCCTCCTTTGCTCAGTAGACTGCATGTCAGTCTCATAAACTCTTTAATTTCATGAAATAAGTTCCTTTTCAAATATATACTGTGCAGATATCTTCTTTCATTCTATAAGTTGTCTGTTCATTTTCTTTCATTAAAAAAATCTACTTGCATTTATTATGTGTATGTGTGCATGTAGGCACATCTGCTCAGGCATGCATCTGGAAGTGAGAGAACAACTCTCAGGAATTGGTTCTCTTTTCGCCATGTGGATCCTGGGGATCAGACTCAGGTTGTCAGGCTTAAGCAGCAGGCACCTTGGCCAGTTAAGCCATCTCACTGGCCCCATATTTATTTTATTGACAATGTCATATGGTGCGCAAAAACTTTTAGGTTTACCTAAGTCCATGTTTTCTTTCTTTCTCTTCAGTTTTATATGATGTCTAAGAAATCTGAGAAACCATTGCCTGCCTCAAAAGCATGACAGTTTATTCCTGTTTTCAGGACTTTTATTGTTTTAGTTCTTACATTCTGTAATCCATTTTGAGTTAGTTTTTGCATATGGTGAGGTAAGTAGGAGGCTACATTTATTCTTTTTCATTGGGATATTCAGTTATTCTAGCATAATTTTTAACTAGAATGATTTTTCTGAAAAACAATGTTATCTAATAGAACTGGACAGAAACTATTTCTGTTTGTTTTCAGTTTCTTTCTTTCTTTCTTTTACAGAACATATTTCTAACCAAAGAAGGGACAGTACAGCTTGGAGATTTTGGAATTGCTCGAGTTCTTAATAGGTATCCTAACAGCTTTAAGTGTTATTTTAATATGGTGTCTTCAGTAAAATTGAATCTGTTGTAGCATATATATAATAACTTATAATAGCTCTGTCTTAAGCTTCTTTAATAACTTTATTTTTCTAGTACTGTAGAGCTGGCTCGAACTTGCATAGGGACTCCATACTACTTGTCACCTGAAATCTGTGAAAACAAGCCTTATAACAATAAAAGGTATTTAAAATGATGCTCAACCCATGATACATTTGTTTTAAACCTTTTTGTCACACTCTATTAAATAGCCTTGATAATACTATTTTAAAAGCAATGATTTTGTGTAAGCATTTATATCTTAAGATTTTTAGTATATGATGGGCAATTATAACGGCACTCTTCTATCTCATTGGAAGAACTCAACAAGTAGTATTTTACTGCTTGTTATAGTTAGGAATAGAGTGCTCTCTTTGTCACAGTTCCTAGTGAGCTCTAGACAGTAGTGTAGAATGCATGCTAGATTCTCAATAACAAAAACAAAAACCAACTTCTTTGAAATGCCTCAGCCTAGTACTCATCCAAGCTGCTAGTAGATTGTGTGTCCTGTTATTGAGGACAGTCCCATAATTTCTGTGACGTCTTTTCCTCTCCTTTCCGAGGGAGAGGTCCCAACCAAGAAACACTTTTTGGTTTGCTGTCCTACTGGATTGTAGTAAATTAATTTTTTTCATTTTGTAATATTTTTTTAATTGAGTAGAGTATGTTGAATTTTGCAAAATAAAAAAAATGAATGGAATGTGGTTTTGATACCATCCTTTTAAATATTAAATTTCTTTGATGAAATTTCAGTGTAATACTTGGTCAACTCTTTTTCTAAATTGAGGTAGTTGCTTTTATATCTAGTTTGGAATTTTGAGTTAAAAAAGTACCTTATACAGCATATTTCCCCCTAAGTGCACATATTTCTACCAAGTTTTTCATGCTATTTGTTTTCTTTAAATGAAATAAATAAATTAGTATATTCTGATATTTAAAAAACTTCTCACTTTTATCTTCCCAGTGACATTTGGGCTTTGGGCTGTGTCCTCTATGAGTTGTGTACACTTAAACATGCAGTAAGTAAAAGTTCTGATGTTTCTAAAGTTGTGGCATCTTTCAGATAACACAGATTAAGGTTTTATTTTTTGAAATGCAATTTTAAACTGATTTAGTCTTTTTGTTTGTTTTGTTTTGTTTTTCCAGACAAGGTTTCTCTGTGTAGCCTTTGCTGTCCTGGATCTGTCTTCATCATAGTCCAGGCTGGCCTTGAACTCACAGAGATCCTCCTGCCTCTGCCTGGCTTTAAATTAAAGGCGTGCTCTACTGCTTGCCTGGCTGACTTAGTCTTATCACATATTTGCTCTTATTACATTTTGTACTTTTATCCCATAAACATTTTTTTTCTAATGCTACAAACATCTCATTCTTCTTCATGTACATTCATTTACTATGAATTTGTTTTACCCTAATATTTTTTAATTAGTTTCATTATGGCAGGTTCTTTCATACCACACATTTTTAGCTGGGTATGGTGGACAAGCTGTAATTCCAGCATTTGAGAGGCTAAGGGCTGCATTTGAGGGCTTTAGGGCCTGTTTGAGCTACATAGCAAGATTCTGTGTGAAAAACAAAACAAAAATTAAAAGCATCCAAATCTTTGAGTTTGTTATTGGAAGTTATTTAAAGAATTTTATTTTCTGTGATGACCAGAGTGTGGTTTTCTATTAAAAAATAAACTGCCAGTATAGAAAAGAAAAACAAGAAAATAATTTTGTTAAGTTTATTTTTCAAGTAATGCATGTGTCACAAGTAATGCACTAGTCACATGTACTTGATAATGTGGGAATGTTTGCACGTGCTATGTATAAGGTTTGTAGGTACCCAAGAGGGCCCCCACATCAATGTCTGCTGTCATGCCTTGCTTGCTTTCCCTCTTTAGTTTTTGAGACAGGTTCACAGAATCTGCTCATTATTAGGCTAGTTAGCTTTCAGTAAGATGTAGAGAGGCTCACAGAATCTGCTCATTAATTAGGCTAGTTAGCTTTCAGTAAGATGTAGACAGGCTCACAGAATCTGCTCATTATTAGGCTAGTTAGCTTTTAGTAAGATGTAGGGGTCCATCTGCTTCCACCCACAACCCACCCTACTGGAGGTGTAGACCCATCCATCTTTTACATGTGTTCTGGGGTTCTGAGTACACATTCCTTTGCTGACGGATGCAGCAGACATTTTACCTACTGAGTATATCTCCAGCCTCTTATCAAGTAATTCTGTCATATTAAATACCATTATATTATTTACAGTTTTCACCATTAGCACTTTTTAAGTAGTATGATATATACCAAAAAGAGATAGTTCTTGTTAAAATATATTTAATTTTAATAACTTTGTTTTTTTGTCTTTTCAAGACAGGGTTTTTTTGTGTAACCTGTCTTGGAATTCACTTTGTAGACCAGGCTGGCCTGGAACTTAAAAAGATCCACCTGCCTCTGCCTCCTGGGTACTAGGAGTAAAGGTGTGTGCCACCATGCCTGGTTGACTTTTTCATTTTTATACTCTCTTTTTAAGCATGTTTCCCTCAGTGATTAAACAATACTATATTTTCATCACAAAGAAAATGTCAGGAAATACATAAAATTGGAAAGCAGTAAGTACCTTAAGCAATTCTAACAAGAAACAACTGCTTATATTTGTTGCTTTCCTCTAAGTTTTGTTCTAATTTATAAGTTGAATTACTTCTCTCCCAGAGTTTGATTATATTATATAAGCAGCTTTATGACCTGCTTTTATTATTTAATATTTGAAGTCTGTCTTTCTTATATTATTATTTGTTGATGTGTTTTTACATTTATATGAATGTGATGTGTGTGTCCATCACATGAATGCACGTACTATTGGAGGTCAGAAGAGTACATCTGAAGATGGTCCTGAGCTACCTGATGTGGGTGCCCAGAACCAAACTTAGGTTCTCTGGAAGAGCAGAATGCCCTATAAACTGCTGAGCTATCTCCCCTGCTGCTTGTTTTAAATGTCTCCACAAGCATCTACTGTATTGTCTTAAATCTTATTTTTCCCTAACATATCTCGTCAAGATTGAATGCACTTACATTCTTAGAAAGAGAATGAAATTAAATTTCAAATGTTCTTGGAGAGCTTAACATTTATTAGGAGTGCTTTTTTATAATGGGCATTGCTGGTGCCTAACCTATAGTAGGCATTCTGTTCTCTTTGTGTATTGAGAACACTCGAGATTAATACAACTGTCCTGTTATTTTAGCAGAAATATCAAGGCTGATTGTTTTCCTGTTATGAAATCTATGCTCTTTTTGGTGTATATGATTGCACATAGCTATAGATTCCTAATGACATTTTCGTTCTGGTGGCACATCTATAATCTCAGCCCTTGGCAGGCAGAGACATGGGAACTACTACAAGATCTCTACTAGTTTGGCCTTCAGATTGCGTTCAAGCCCATCTAGTAGTACATAGTAAGATGCTCTCTCTAAAATAAAGACAGATGATGTACTTTGAGCAAATTCACCCTCCTCATACCCTTTATATCCTTCTCCTTGTCCTCCTTAACTAACTTTTCCCAGTTTTGTATTGACTTCTGTGTGTGCCTGTGTGTGTGTATATAAGTATTTGTCTTCTGAGTTTGGCTTATTTACTTAATATAAGAATCTGCAGTTGTATCCGTTTTCTTTCAAATTACATATGGAATGAAATGCATTGCATATTTATGTAAATATTCTTTTAAATTTTTGTCTTGAGAGTCCCAGACATTCATGCAGTATATTTTTATCATATTGACTCTCTACTCCCTTCTTTGACTCCTCTTAAATCCTCTTCTCAGTTCTGCTCCCAACGTTTCATGCTTTCTTGTTTTCTCTGAATTTTGAATAATCTACTAAGTCTAGTTAGTGCTGCCCTTAAGTACATAACTGTGGGGCTATCCACTGGAGCTTGGTTGGCCTGCCGGGGTCCATAGCCCTGTAGAACACTGACTTTCTGCCCTCCAGCAGACACCAACTGTCAGTAGTTCCTTAGCCAGGCTGGGGGTTTGTGATCTCCCTATTTATACACATTTTTTTTAAATCCATTCATCTGTTGACATATACTTGGGCTAATTCCAGAATTTCACTTTTGATGTACAGGTATCTCTGTAATATGCTTAATTAGATTCTTTGGGGATATATTCCAAATATATATAGGTGTTATTGCTGAATTATATGTTATTTGCATATTTTTTAATTTTTTGAGCAACCTGTATGCGGATGTCCATAGAGGCTAGTCTAATTTACATTCTTACTACTTAGTATATGAGAGTTCCCTTTCTCATATTTGTTTTGTTTTCTTACTGATAGTCATTCTGACTAGGAATGGAATCCCAATATACTTTTGATTTGTGTTTCCCTGGTGACTAATGATGTTGAACATTTTTTCATGTGTTTACTTACCAATTGTATGTACTCTTGTGAGAACTATTGGTTCATTTCATTTTCCCATTTCATGAAGTCTTTAGATTTTAAACTACCTACCTGTGTATTCTTTTTATTTCAGTTACAGTTTATTTTATATTTAAAACTAAAACATATCTTCCTATTAATATCTTATACCCCCCATTGGATTGATGATTCTTTGGAGAGCCTTTTCCCTCCCCTCCTATGCCCATAAACAAGGGTAATGATGGACATGGCCTAAGGATAAAGTCATTAGGAATTCTCTTATCTCTACTTATTTTGCTCAAATTCTTTTCACTCAGTAGTTTAATTTTTTTTTCTTCTGGTTATTACAGCAGAGGCAGAGAAAACCAGGTCTTGAATGAAGAATACTAGGTTGCATAACATTTAATCATCTTGATTTTTGTTATTTATTATAAAATCTTAATTAATATATTTATACCTTACCTCTTGGTGTGTTGAATAAACAATTGGATCTTACTCTTATAGCAAATTATATTTTACTTTTTGAAAACAGCCTTTTGAAATTATAGGTAATTAAGTAAAGTTTATAGAAAAGTATGCTGATTGAATTATCTGAGAAAGGCTTGTATTTCTATTCTGTATTACTAGAAAAAGAACTATTGCTCATTACTGATATTTCCCATTTCAGTTTCTTTATGTTTTATATGTGTGCATTTCTTTTCTGGATTTTAGTTTGAAGCTGGAAACATGAAAAATCTGGTACTGAAGATAATATCTGGATCCTTTCCTCCAGTGTCTATGCATTATTCCTATGATCTCCGCAGTTTGCTCTCTCAGTTGTTTAAAAGGAATCCTAGGGATAGACCATCAGTCAACTCCATATTGGAGAAAGGTTTTATAGCTAAACGAATCGAAAAGTTTCTCTCACCTCAGGTATGTCTCAGTGTAACCTCTAAAGTTAAATACTAAGGTTCTCGTGCCCAAGGGCAGGACTGGAGCTATTAGCACAGAACCCAGGCTAAGATGTCCTTCTCAGACTACACTGGGGTCCTTTCTTTTCCCTCTGGTTCTAATTGAAATGATTAAACCTTTCTGTGCTTCACTTTTCTAACCTCTTACCTGTGAGCTATAAGCTAAAAGGTATAGCCATTTTGTGAGATAGCTGTGAGAATTAAATAATAATGTGCATATAGTGCTTAATGTCTATCACATACATGTGTGCTCAGAGTACTTAATGTTTTATCAACATATCAGTTGATTACACTAGATAAGTATATCAGCATAATTTATGGGATTATGATTGTATTTGACAAAATGGTTGAAAACCATGCTTCTGTGGGCATATGTAAGTGCACATACTGTATTGCTGTATCTCATACTTCTTCCTCTAGTTCAAATATTGGTGCAAAACAATTATTTATGGAGGTAATTGAATTTAATTTGGCGTGGTTTATAAAAATGTGTCAAGTCAAATGGCATCTATTACTCAAAAAATGTGATCACCTGAAATTCATGTTTATTGTAACCTATATTAATTAGCATTAATTTTTTTAAAGACACAGCTCTGTTTTTTTTAAAAAAAAAATATTTATACAGTATTCTGTCTGCATGTTTGCCTGCAGGCCAGAAGAGGGCACCAGATCTCATCATAGATGGTTATGAACCACCATGTGGTTGCTGGAAATTGAACTCAGGAACTTTGGAAGAATAGCCAGTGCTCTTAACCTTTGAGCCGTCTCTCCAGTCCCACATTAATTCTTTTGTAAATTAGATAGGTAGCAAAACCAAAACCCTATTGCTTATAAATGCTTCTGGTTTAACAAAACATTCCTGAGAACAAATGCTATTCAGAAAACAAGAGATGTGCATTTAGTAAACTTTGGAGGTTAAAGGTTACTTGTATAAAACATGGCAACAATCTCTGAAATGTGGTGTTTTACAAGACTTCTTTGTTAAAAAATAAATTTTTTCAAAGGCTGTCTAAATGCAGTGTACAGTTATTTTTTTAGCAGCTAGCAGCTACGAAACAAAGACTTCATTTAATCTTATTGAAGCTACCTCCTTCTTGCCAGTGTACTTAGAGCATAGTCTCAAGGCTAAAACACTAAAATTCTTTTCCTAGTAATGAAAAGAAAAATATTAAAGTCCCAATTACCAAACATAATACACTAAAGGAAGGAAGATAATGATTAATAACAAATAGAATAACATGTGTTTGATACGTGTCTAGCCCCTCCCTTACTGGTATTTCACCACTGCTTGGATTTACAAAAACTTGCATTCTTTGTTCCTAAGATATATTTTCTATATACCACTTGTTCAACATTCAAATTAGATTCTTTATGCTACATTTTAAGGCTATAATTTTGAAACAGACTTTAACATATGAACTCTTGTTTCTAGTATCACTATATTCATCTATATTGATACATTATTTGTTTTCTCATCATGTAGCCCAACCTCATTGCAAACCTGTGATCCTTCTGCCTCAGCCTTGTTGCAAACCTGTGATCCTTCTGCCTCAGCCTTGTGAATTCCTGGATAACAGGACACCTTTTATTTTTGAGATTAATAGTTTTTCTCAGTGCCATTAGCCAAAATTAGTAGGGTCCAGTTCTCACCCGTGTACACCCTGATAGCATTTTCTTGGATGTGTTGTCACAAACTATGGTAAACATTGACTCATTGGGAGTATAGTCTCTGTCTAGTACAGTTCTCTGTGATGATGAAAGTCGTCCCACATCACAGCTTCTGGTCATGTGTTGTATACTTGGAATGTGATTAGTGTGACTAAGGAACTAAGTTTTAGGCTGTTAATTCAAAAACTTTTAATTCAAATAGCCACATGCTGGTAATGGCTCTTATATTGGACAGCATTCTCATAGTATTCCAGGATCTTGCTGAGTTCTGTACGTTCCATGTCTCAATGCATGTGAACATTTATATAGAACAGGAAGGTCCATATTTGAAGAAATTACTTGATTTGAGGGCAAGTTGTAGGTCATAAAATAGCCATTGTGCCACCCCTAGGGTACAGTTCTATAGTCTCGGCTACTCAAGAGGTCTTGAGGCAGGAAGATCCTAAGTTCAAGGCGAGCCTGGACAACTTAACTAGTTCCCTGTCTCAAAATAAAAACTTAAAAAGAAAAAAGTGAGGTACTGGAGAGATGGCTCAGAGGCTAAGAGCACTGGCTGTTCTTCCTCAAGGTCCTGAGTTCAACTCCCAGCAACCATATGGTGGTGGCTCAAAACCACCTATAGCGCTATCTGGTGCCCTCTTCTGGTGTACAGGCACACATGGAGGAAGAACAGTGTATAAATAAATAATAAATAAATAAATTAAAAAAAAAAAAAGTGAGCTTGGCCTGCTGTGAAGAGTACTCGGGCTTTAGGTCCCAGATAGAGTGCTCCTCTAGCATGTGTGAAGCTTTGAGTCAGTGCTGAACTTCACAGACAATGGAACAAAACCCTCTATTTTTCTAAGAAACAGAGAGAAAGAAATAAATACCTGTATGCAGAGGAGAATGCATTCTCACATACTTGCGCTGAATTGCCTTTGAACCAGACTTGCTCATGTTTATCTTGTACTGCACTAGTTCTCAAATGCAGAAGACACACTTTCCTGGAGGACTTTGCTGGGTTAATTCACTACCATGTTTGCTCCAGTAACTGAGGCAGAACCAGAGAATTTGTGTGTTGCTAACACTATTGATAGTGTTGGTTTCGGATTTTGAGTACTGCTGCCACAGGGGATCTTCAATAGGGGGAAAAATTATCTCAGTTTGTAAATAGTATCTATTGGATGTCTTGTCTACTCCTGAATATTCTTCCCACTATGCCTTCTTTCACTGGAAGTAATGAGAAAACCACTTGGCATTTTACTCTTCACCAATAAGATAAACATAAGCTCAATGGGTTGGATAGGTGGCTCTGTGGTTAAGAGCACTGGATACTCTGCTACAGGACCTGGGTTCAGTTCCCAGCACCCACATGGTCACAACTGTCTTTAAATCAAGTTCCAGGGGATTCTTTACCCATACATAGATATAAATGCAGGGAAAACACCAATGCACATGAAGTAAAAATATAAGTTTAAATTCAGTTAAATCTTTGTTGATATTTTTTAAACTGGAAAAAAATGTAGTTGAAAGTGAAAATTACTTGTGTAAAATATAAACTTGTTTCATGAAATATATTTGTAACGCTGGCTGAGTAATGGAATGTTTATAATGTTAAAAGAGACACCGTGAAAATGTTTATCCAGGGACGTGTTTGCAGATGAGTTGAACTCATTGCAGGTGGTAAGGTAAGGAAAATAATGGCGTTTTCAAGAGAGTAGTTTTTGAAGTGACTCTTGAACAGTTCTGATATAAGTGAAGACTATGGATGCATATAGAACTCAGTGATTCCTCCATACATGTATGGTCAAGTTGCTAAGATATGGAAAAGGCGAGTAATATATGTGTTGTGTATTAGTCTAGTTTGAGAATGAAAGACTGGAGAAGTAATAAAAATACATTAGTAAGATGAACAGGGGCAGGCGGTTAGCAAGAGAATTTGCTGGATGGATAACTGGATTTTAATTCAGTTTATTTAGCAACATCTTTATGACTGCAAGAAAAAATGCATTGTGACGGATGGGTAGCTTTTTTCTTTGTTTAGGAAACCGATTTATTTTTACGGTTGTGGTTGTTTCAAGGCAGGGTCTCACTCTGTAGCACTGGAAGTTCTGAAACTTGCTGGGTAGACAAGGCTGGTTGTGCCTCCACAGTACTGAGTGCACCACTACACTCAGGTGATATCTTTTCTAACAGTGTTTGTTCTCTCTTTCTCTTTCTCTTCCAATCTAAGCTTATTGCAGAAGAATTTTCTCTAAAACCAGGTTCAAAATTTGGACCACAGCCTATACCAGGTAAATTATATTTCACATGAAGCTTTTTATCTGTTTGCAGTACTCAACACTATATATTACAAGTAAATATGGATAGAGAAAAAAAGTTGGGATAGTTATAGACTAAATTTAATCTAAAGGAAATAATGTTAAAGTTCTTATATAGTGATATATATAATAAATTAAAATAATTTTTTTATTATTTAGATGAAATTTGACTTAAAAATTTATCAAAACTTAGATGATATTTTGAGAATACTCTCTAGAATAGTATAAAATGCCCCACAAAATAAAGTTTCTTTCTTTATTATCTATTTATTACAATTTGTTCACTTTGTATCCCCGCTGCAGCCCTTCCCATCTCTTCTCCCAGTCCCACCCACCCTCCCTCTTCTCCCCCTGTGCCCTTTCCCTAGTCCCCTGATAGCGGAGGACCTCCTCCCCTTCTATGTGACCCTAGCCTATCAGGTCTCTTCAAGGATGGCTGCATCATCTTCCTCTGTGCAAGGCTACATCCCCCAGGGGGAGGTGATCAAAGAGCCAGCCACTGAGTTCATGTCAGAGACAGCTCCTGTACCCCTTATTAGGGAACCCACTTGGTAACTGAGCAGCCTATGGGCTTCCTCTGAGAAGGGTTTCAGGTCCTCTCCATTCATGGTCCTTGCTTGGAGTATCAGTCACAGAAAAGAGCCCTAGGCCCAGATTTTTTGGCTCTGTTGCTCTCCTTGTGTAGTTCCTGTCCTCTCCAGGTCTTACTATTTCCCCTTTCTTTTATAAGATTCCCTGCACTCTGCCCAAAGGTTGGCTATGAGTCTCAGCATCTGCCTTAATACTCTGCTGGATAGAGTCTTTCAGAGGTCTTCTGTGGAAGGCTCCTGTCTTGTTCCTTGTCTTCCCCTACTTCCGATGTCAATCCTGTTTGACCTTCTGAATGAGGGTTAAGCATCCTTCCTAGGTACTCCTTGTTGTTTAGCTTCTTTAGGGATATAGATTTTAGTATATTTAACCTCTATCATATGACTAATATCTGCTTATAAGTGACTGTATACCATATGTGTCTTTATGCTTCTGGGTTACCTCACTCGGATGAGGTAATCTTTTCTAGTTCCCACCATATGCTTGCAAATTTCATGATTTCCTTGTTTTTAATTGCCAAATAGTATTCCATTGTGTAAATGTACCATACTTTCTGTATCCATTCCTCCGTTGAGGGACATCTAGGTTGTTTCCAGATTCTGGCTATTACAAATAAAGCTGCTAATGAACATAGTTGAGCATATGTCCTTATTGAATGGTGGGCCATCTTTTTGGGTATACTCCTAGGAGTGGTATAGCTGGATCTTTATTTTTAATTTTTATATTAATTACAGTTTATTCACTTTGTATCCCAGCTATAGCCCCTCTCTCATTCCCTCCCAATCCCACCCTCCCTCCCTCATCTCCTTCCATGCCCCTCTCCAAGTCCACTGATAGAGGAGGTCTTCCTCCCCTTCTATCTGGCCCTAACCTATCACATCTCATCAGGCGTGGCTGCATTGTTTTCCTCTCTGGCCTGGTAAGGCTGCACCCCCCTGAAGGGGACGTGATCAAAAAGGAAGCCAATCAGTTCCTGTCAGAGACAGTCCCTGTTCCCCTTACTATGGAACCCATTTGGACACTGAACTGCCATGGGCTATATCGGTACAGGGGTTCTAGGTTATCTCCATGAATGGTCCTTGGTTGGAGTTTCAGTCTCAGAAAAGACCCCTAGGCCCAGATTTCTTGGTTCTGTTGCTCCCCTTCTAGAGCACCTGACACCTCCACGTCTTTCTCCCCCTTCTTTCATAGGATTTCCTACACTCTGCCCAAAGTTTGGCTGTCAGCCTCAGCATCTGCTTTGATACTCCGCTGGGTAGAGTCTCTCAGAGGCCCCCTGTGGTATGCTCCTGTCCTGTTCCCTGTTTTTTTCCTTCTTCCGATGTCTATCCCATTTGCCTTTCTGAGTGAGGATTGATCATCTTACCCAGGGTCCTCCTCCTTGCTTAGGTTTTTTTAGGTATACAGATTTTAGTATGATTATCCTATATTATATGTCTCATATCCACTTATTTAGAATATACCATTTGTATCTGCTTCTGGGATACCTCACTCAGGATGGCCTTTTCTAGTTTCTACCATTTGCCTGCAGATTTCATGATTTCCTTGAATTTTCGTGTAGTATTCCATTGTTTAAATGTACCACAATTTATGTATCCATTCCTCAGCTGAGGGACATCTGGGTTGTTTCCAGATTCTGGCTATTAACGAGTAAAGCTGATACGACCATGGTTGAGCAAATGTCCTTGAGTATACTTGAGCATACTTTGGATATATGCCTAGGAGTGGTATAGCTGGATCTTGAGGTAGCACTATTCCTAATTGTCTGAGAAAGCGCCAGATTGATTTCCAAAGTGGTTGGACAACTTTACATTCCCACCAGTAATAGAGGAGGGTTCCCCTTTCTCCACATCCTCTCCAGCATGTGTTGTCACTTGAGTTTTTGTCTTAGCCAATCTGATGGGTGTAAGGTAAAATCTCAGGGTAGTTTTGATTTCCATTTCCCTAATGAGTAAGGCTGTTGAGTATTTCTTTAAGTGTTTCTCTGCCCTCAGTATTCCTCTATAAAGAGTTCTCTGTTTAGCCCTGTACCCCATTCATTAATTGGATTACTTGATTTGTTGCTTTTTAACTTCTTGAGTTCTTTATATATTCTGGATATTAGCCCTCTGTCAGATAGAGGGTTAGTGAAGATCCTTTCCCAATTCTGTAGGCTATTGTTTTGTTCTGACAACAGTGTTCTTTGTTTTACAGAAGCTTTTCAGTTTCATGAGGTTCCATCTATTGGTTTTTGGTATTAGAGCCTGTGCTGTTGGTATTCTGTTCAGGAGTTCTAGGCTGTTCCCCACTTTTTCTTCTAACCGAGTTAATATGTCAGGCTTTATGTTGAGGTCTTTGATCCACTTGGACTTTAGTTTTGTGCATGGTGATAGATATGGATCTATTTGCATTTTTCTACATGTAGACAACCAGTTAGACCAGCACCATTTGTTAAAGATCCTGGTTTTTTTGTTTTGTTTTGTTTTGTTTTCCATTGTATGGTTTTGGCTTTTTTTTTTTTTTTTTTTTTTTTTTGTCAAAATTAAGTTTCCCTAGGTGTGTGGGTTCATTTCTGGGTCTTTTATTTGATTCCATTGATCCACTAGTTTGTTTCTATGCCAGTAACATGCAGTTTTTATTACTGTTGCTCTGTAATACAGCTTGAGATCAGGGATGGAGATACCTCCAGAAGATCTTTTATTGTAGAGGATTGTTTTAGGTATTTTGGGTTTCTTGTTTTTCTGTATGAAATTGAGAATTGTTCTTTCAAAGTCTGTAAAGAATTGTGTTGGTATTTTGATGGGAATTGCACTGAATGTGTAGATTGCCTTTGGTAGGATGCCATTTGTACTATGTTAATCCTACCAATCCATGAGCATGGGAGATATTTCCATCTTCTGATATCTTCAAGTTTTTTCTTCAGAGACTTCAAGTTTTTTTCATATAGGTCTTTCACTTGCTTGGTTAGAGTAACACCAAGGTACTTGTTGGAAGAGATTGATTTAAATTTTATCAGTACATGATAAAAGTCCTGAGTTAGAAAATGGGCTGGAAAAGACAGAAAGTTGCTCCTCAGGCTGTGGTAAAAGTTAAACAGATGTGTCTTTGCAGAGATGGAAGATAGGAGATGAGGAATGGTTTGGGTAAGAGGTAAAGGTGGTACAGATTATTTGACTTGTGATTTTATTGTCTTATTGAAGTTTTTTTCTTCAATAAAAGATCTTTTTTCTTGGGCTTTTGTTCAATTATTCAATTCTTTGACAGTTTCATACATGTATAGAATGCATCCTATAATTCTTGTACTATCCAATTCATCCTGACAACTCACTTTTTAAGTATATTCACAGATAGCTACTACTGTGCCCCATAGGGGCGCATGTGTGTTTATGTGTGTGCGTGTGTGTAAGTGAACCTGTGTGTATGCCAGAGAACAGCTTCACGTGTCATCCTCAGAAATGTCCTTAATCGGCATGGAGCTAAGGGTTAAGTTATACTGGCTGGCCAACAAGCCCCCGTGATCTGCCTGTCTCTGCTTCCACGCTGTTGAGACTGTAAGTGCACACCTCTAGTCCTGGCAGTTTTATATGGTGTTAGGAGTCCAACTCAGTCTTCATGCTTGTGAGGCAGGCACTTGCCAGTAGAGCCACCTCCCCAAACCAGAAGATTCTTCTTATACATATTTTCACATGCCATTGTCCTAAAGAGTTACTTATTTCTTTAAAAACATGTTTTCGATAGAAAGTATTTGAAGCTTAATATTTGCTAATATATAAAACATTTGATTAAAAGTTTGAAAGGTTGTCAATGATGGTAAAAATGAAAAATACCATTCTTGAAGATTTTTCTCATTAAAGATTCAATGTAAAGAAGTACTGAAAAATAATTTCTTGTCTTTTCATGCAGGTAAAAGACCAGCATCAGGGCAATGCCCCATTTCTTTTGTACCTGCTCAGAAAATCACAAAGCCTGCTGCTAAATACGGAGTGCCTTTATCATATAAGAAGTATGGAGATAAAAAGTTAGTTGAAAAAAAAACACCCCCAAAACATAAGGTAAGGGCATTTTACGAACTGATTTACATCATGTTCAACTTTACCTCATTTAATAACCGTTCCATGAGTTATCTTGATACTCAGGGTAGTCTTTCTTCCTTTCTAAGGAAGGGCGTTCTGCATCTGTCCTCTCTAACTTATGATCCTTAAAGAAGTATTGGACAGTCATTAAGTGGATACGTTGTGTAAACAACTGGATAATAATAAAAAGAAAAGTAGTACTTGATTGTATGCATAAAATTAAGTACCTGTTCTGTTGTTCCTAAAAAACCAGAAAATTTGTATATTTCAGAATTCAGTCAAATAAATCAAAATCTTAGAAGTATATAAAGAACATGTTCGTATGTGTGAATCTCCCATCTCATAAATTAAAAAACAATTATGGCCTAAAGCACTAAGTAACATGACTGGGATTGTGGTATTAGTTGAAGGACATTGGCGTTTTTCTTCTAACCAGTTCTTGCATGTTTTAGTATATGAGACATGTTTTGTTTGGGATACATATGTATAAATACACTTACATACATTGTATATATGTATGTTTAGACACACACACATACACACATTGTTGTGCCATAACCTTCACAGTATGGTTGATCAATCACTTCGGTTAATTATCCTAAATTAGTTTAAATTAAACATTTTTAATTAGGTGAATTTTTCTAAAACAGTTTAAAATGGTTGCTAAAAATAAGTTCCTCAAGTTATATAAATTAACATGGAGTCAGGAGACAGAAGTTACATGGTAATTTGAATATGGAAATTATAATGTAAATCATTATTACCTATTTTTAGGAATTAGCAATGGGCAAAGAGGAATATAATATAGGAATGGCAGATAGAGGAATCAGCTGCTACTCCTAGTACTAAGAGAATAAACAAAGAGAGAACAAAAATGTAAAGATTCCCCACCCCATCCTTGAAGTTAGTTCAGACCTTATTTGGGTGGGGCAGAGCATAAGCCTATTTGTGGTAACATCCACTGAAGTGCTACAGTCTACATTGCTAAATGGAAAGCTATCTACCCCAGAACTGAGGCCTCCTGGGAAGTTGTCTGCAGGTCAGTAAATAATACTAAGAAACTTAGTTAGCTGGCATACTCTGAGAAGCCTGCTGGAAGACAGATGGAATGCATGTTGTGCTGGTGAACTTTCTGTGAAGCTGACTGGACACCAGCAGTAATCTGTAGGGAGCTGTCTTTGGTGGACTACTGAAATTCAGTTGGAACCTGGCAGGATATAGACACAGCTTTTGTAAGGTACCTGCAGGAGCAAGTGCCACAATGTGTTCTCATATTGCTGAATAACAAAAGAGAAGCACTGAGTAGAAAGAGATGGTCTTTCCTTCTGTAGTTCTTCTTCATCACCTACTAATGTGCTAGTGATGAAGAAAAATTGTTGTCATGCCCAGCTGCCGTAGTAGAAGTAGGACTGTATACAAGGGTGGTGTAACTAGCATACTGCCTTTATCATTTGCTGATTTTATTTATTTAGCTATGGACCAATTCCATTGTATCCTTTTCTCTCTTTGGTCATCAAAAGAAATTAGGACTGAAGACTTTCCCTGTTTCTTGGTCTTTAAGTTCCCGAAGACTGATCATATCCTAATTTTTCCACCTCAATATTTCTGCTATTTTTTTGTTGTTTTGCTTTTTTTTTTTTTTTTTTTTTGAAACAGTTTCTCTCTATAGCTGTGGCTATAATGGACCTCGATGTATAGACCAGGCTAGCCTTGAACTCACAAAGATCCACCTGCCTCTTCCTAGAGTGCTGGAATTAAAGGTGTTACCACTATCAGGCTCTTTGGTAATTCTTAAGAGTCTTCAAATTTTCTTCTATGTCAAGCTTTAAAAAGTAATCCTTGCTCATTTTTCTCTGGCATTTGTCTTGTCCCTGACCTCTCTAGCCTTCTTACATGATACCCTTTTCCTTAAACTGGATCTAGGTAGTGTGGTAATGCTGTAAAGTCTGTATTAATGCACACTTCCCAGCTTGTAACCTAGCTGTATTCCAGGTTTCCTTCTAGAGTGTATGTATCACCTGCTTTTGTACTGTGGTAAAGTCATCTACAGACCCAGGTTCTTTTAAAAGAGTTCAACATCTGATTCATCCCCATTTTTTTAATGTCATAATTTTAAATCGTTTCAGGATCCCAAAAAGATAATACAGTGTATACCTTTTATACTTTTGCTCATTGTCATTCATTTATTCCCACCGTACTGTTGAATATTGTCCTTATAATGTTTTTATTCCAGTAAACAGCAACTCTAGCTTTCCATTTGTTCTTACTAAACCCCTGATAGTCAACATTGACTGCTCTTTCCGCAGCACATGGTTTCAACTCTGTCTTTAAACCATATGGAGTTACTTCTTATTATTTCTTCCTCTGACTTATTTGGAGCCACTCCCATTCTCAAACAGATCAATGTCCTAACTACTTTCTCTGCCTCTGTCTGCTGACAGCTGAGAAGACTGACTGTTGTGTTACAGTGAAGCTCAGATTTTCCTCAGATCCCAACCAGCTACTTGGTAATGGGACAATCTGCTCAGAGCTCTGACAGCCCTTTCAGATCTCGGAGCCTCATTTCCTTGCTGGTGGAGGGCAGTCCTGCTCTAAGCAGTTTTTACTGTCAGTGTGCTCAGTGCTACTTGCAAAAAGTATGTTTTGTTCTTACTGTTCTTTTTTGTTTGGTTTCATGTCTGTGGTAGTTTAAATGAAGATGGCTACAATAGGCTCATATATTTGTATACTTGATCTCTAGTGTGTGGGACTGTTTGGAAATGGTTAGGATGTATGGCCTTGTTGAAAGAGATGTGTCTCTGGGGTCACACTGTGAGGTTTCAAAACTCCTGTGATTTTTAGTGTTCTCTCTCTGCCTTATGGTTGTAGATCAAGATGTGAGCTCTCGGCTGTTTCTTCATGCTGCCATTGTGGAATTCAGCCCTCTGAAACCATAAGTCAAGTTAAACACTTTCTTTTATAATTTGCCTTGGTCATGGTGTTTCATCACAGTAGAAAAGAAGAATAAAAATTAACTAAAGACAGTGTCTGTAATCAGAATTCACTTTGTGATTATATTGTATCAACAGACATTCGTCTTCCACATTTGTGTGTACATTGGGAGTCTACTGTGCTTTGTTTTTCTCCTTGTTATTACCATCAAGTGCTTGTTTATTAATAGCATTTTTCCTATCTCCGTGGATAAGCCTTGGATCACCGTAAAATTTTTTACTAAAAATATTCCCTGGTAGGTAAGCTTTCTGTAAATATTTATTGGATAAGTGAATGAGTGGGTGGTAACTTCAGCATCAAGTCACTTTGAAACATTAATTTTATCTAAAGAAATGGTGGCCAAAATTTTACTGAAACTCTTGTTAGGAAAATAACTTATCATTTTTATTTTTACCTTTGATAAGATTTTATTTTTACTTGTACGTGTATGATTGTTTTCTCTGCGTTTGCGGTTGCACCACTGCATGTGCAGTGCCAGAGAGGGCAGAAGATGGCATCAGATCTCCCGGGACTAGAGTTACAGATGTTGTGAGCCACCATGTAGGTGGTGGGAATTGGAAGAGTCTTGGGGAAGAGCAGCGATTGTGCTCGTAACTACTGAGCCATCTGTCCTGCCTTTGTATCATTTGTAGCAAGTTCCTCAGTATTGATAAACACCTGAGGTGAAAATGATAATTATAAACTTTCTTAAACACATTAGAGAATATATTTATAAAGTCATTCATTAAAAAAATAATTTTCATGAAATATTTTTTTCAGTTAAAAAAGACCCATAGCTTGCTAAGCTAAAGACACTGAAACTTAATATAATTTTAACTTCCCATTATAACCTGCTCATTAAAATCATTAGAGGATCATTAGAAACAGACCTATTGAAATAAAAATGTATATACTGTGTTCATGATAAAACCATTTAGTGTATTGTCATGTGCATTCCATGCTCATGCTTACATGATAAGAACTCTAAAGACACTACCTTTTCCTGTTGCACTGACCTGCATGATGCTCCTACATTCTTTATATCAGCTCAATTGAGCCTCTCACCAGTTACTGACTATGCTGTGTAAGCACTTCTTCTTTTGTTTTGTTTGATCTGCTTCCTCTCCTCCTTTTGAGTGTTTTTGTTTTTCTTTGCCTCTTGTAGGCATGAGTCACATCAATATGACACTGTTTTGTTGTAAGCCCTTACTGTGTATATGAATCACATACTCATGCCCTCACATCATACAGTTCTACTGAGAAAGGCTTGGGGTTGAGGGAGAAGAGGCTAAAGAAGTCTCTTGTTTGTGAACAGTGCTCTAACTTTCAGATTACAAATAAGATCCTGGTATCATGCCTGGGACATTACCACATTGGCAGCAGTGCCAATTATATTTAAAATTTCCCACTGACCAAAGGGAGATAAGAAATGTTGCAAGTAATCTTATACTCTTTTCCACAGACCTTTTTTATTTTTTCTAGTTTTATCTCCTGCTCCTCCCAAAGAAAAATAGGACAAATTTCCTCATCAGAACTTCTTCAGTACCGTGTGTGTATTCTTTTAGTGTTATCTTTATTAGAATGTCATCTTGAAGTAAACAGCTGTTTTTTACATGCTTGCACAAAATGGAAAGTTTTGGGTTTTTAAATAAATAAATGAATAAATTAAATTTCACTCAGGAAAGCAGTGCTCTTTATTTTCTAGCCATACTAAATAGGATGGAAGGACAAATAAAAGCCCTACTTTTACACACAAGTAAATCAGTGTCTTTGAGATACTTCTTCATGAGTGTGTGTGGTATATACATGTATATGTATACATATGTGATGGCCAGCCATCAACTTCAGGTGCCCTTTATTTTTTGAGACAGGGTCTTTCAGGAAGCGAGGAACTCAGTATTTTGACTAGGTTACCTGGTCCCACAGCTCCTGTGGTTACAGATAAACACCAGAAAGCCAGGCTTTTTTTGTGGTTGCAGTGGACCCAGGTGTCAAACTCAGGTCCTCATTTCCCCATTCAGTGTGTAGTCATAAATAAAAAGACAACTGTTGAAGTAGATTCTTTTCATACATACTTAATTTTAGGTGATAAATATTTGGTTTCTAATGAAGCAGGTTGGTACTTGAAGCAATTTTAGTATAATCATGATGTCATTTTTTCTTTTTTTAATTATTATTTTATTAATTACAGTTTATTGACTTTGTATACTACCTGTAGCTCCTTCCCTTTCCTCCCAATCCTGCCCTCCCTCTCTCTTCGCCACATATGCCCCTCCCCCAGTCCACGATATGGGAGGTCTTCCTCCCCTTCCATCTGGCCCTAGCCTATCAGGTCTCATCAGGACTGGCTTTCATAGTCTTCCTCTGTGACTGGTAAGGCTGCCCAGCCCCCCTCAAGGGGAAGTGATCAAAGAGCAGACCAATCAGTTCATGTCAGAGACAGTCCCAGTTCCCATTACTATGGAACCCATTTGGACACTGAACTGCCATGGGCTACATCTGTGCAGGGGTTCTAGGTTATCTCCATGAATGATCCTGGGTTGGAGTATCAGTCTCAGAAAAGACCCCTGTGCCCAGATATTTTGGTCCGTTGCTCTACTTTTGGAGCTCCTATCTTCTGCAGGTCTTACTATAATTTCCCACTTCTTTCATAAGATTCCCTGCACTCTGCCCAAGGTTTGGCTATAAGTCTCAGCATCTGCTTTGATACCCTGCGGGGTAGAGTTTTTCAGAGGCCCTCTGTGGTATGCTCCTATCCTGTTCCCTGTTTTCTCCCTCTTCTGATGTCCATCCTCTTTGTTTTTCTGAATGAGGATTGAACATCTTACCCAGAGTCCTCCTTCTTGATTAGTTTCTTTAAGTGTACACATTTTAGTATGTTTATCCTATATTATATGTCTGATATCCACTTATGAGTGAGGATATACCCTGTGTGTCTTTCTGCTTCTGAGATACCTCACTCAGGATGATCTTTTCCAGTTCCCACCATGCCTGCAAATTTCATGATTTCCTTGTTTTTAATTGCTGAGTAGTATTTCATTGTGTAAATGTACCACAATTTCTGTATCTATTCCTCAACTGAGGGGCTTCTGGGCTGTTTCCAGCTTCTGGCTATTACAAATAAACTGCTACAAACATAGTTGAGCAAATGTTCTTGTATGCTTGAGCATCTTTTGGCTATATGCCTAAGAGTGGTATAGCTGGGCCTTGAGGAAGCGCTATTTCTAATTGTGAGAAAGTGCCAGATTGATTTCCAAAGTAGTTGGACAACTTTACATTTCCACCAGCAATGGAGGAGGGTTCCCCTTTCTCCATATCCTTTCCTGCATGTGTTGTCACTTGAGTTTTTGATCTTAGCCATTCTGATGGGTATAAAGTGAAATCTCAGGGTAGTTTTGATTTGCGTTTCCCTGATGACTAAGGATGTTGAGTGTTTCTTTAAGTGTTTCTCTGCTATTCAATATTCTATTGAGAATTCTCTGTTTAGCTCTGTACCCCATAAATACCTTCAGCAAAGTGGCTGGATACAAAATTAACTCAAAAAAATCAGTAGCCCTCCCGTATACAGAAGACAAAAGGGCTGAGAAAGAAATTAGGGAAACAACACCCTTCACAATAGCCACAAAGGACATAAAGTACCTTGGTGTCACTCTAACCAAGCAAGTCAAAGACTTGTATGAAAAAAAATTTCAGTCTCTGAAGAAAGAAATAAAAGAAGATATCAGAAGATGGAAAGACCTCCCATGCCCATGACTTGGCAGGATTAACATAATAAAAATGGCCATCTCACCAAAAGCAATCTACAGATTCAATGTAATGTCCATCAAATTACCAATACAATTCTTTATAGACTTTGAAAGAAAAATTCTCAACTTCGTATGGAATAACAAGAAACCCAGAATCACTAAAACAATCCTCTCCAATAAAAGATCTTCTGGAGGATATCTCCATCCCTGATCTCAAGCTGTATTACAAAGCAACAATACTAAAAACTGCATGTTACTGGCATAGAAACAGACTAGTGGATCAATGGAATCGAATAGAAGACCCAGATATAAGCCCACACACTTTTAGACACCTGATCTTTGACAAAGATGCAAAAACCATACAATGGAAAAAAGATAGCATCTTCAACAAATGGTGTTAGTCTAACTGGATGTCTACATGTAGAAAAATGCAAATAGATCCATACTTATCACCCTGCACAAAACTAAAATCCAAGTGGATCAAAGACCTCAAACTAAAACCAGACACACTATCCCTGTTACAAGAAAAAGTGGGGAAGAGCCTTGAAACTCATTGGCACAGGAGACAACTTCCTGAGCAGAACACCAACAGCACAGGCTCTAAGATCAATAATAAATGGGACCTCATGAAACTGAAAAGCTTCTGTAAAGCAAAGGACACTGTTGTCAGAACAAAGCAACTGCCTACAAAATTGGGAAAGGATCTTTACCAACTGTATATCTGACAGAGGGCTAATATCCAGAATAAAGAATAAAAGAAGTAATTTTTGCTATCAAGTATTTTGATAAATTTGTTTTTGGGGGGATAAAAGTCATATTGGCCATGGCTAAGAGATGGCAGACATTTATCTTTATGTGTTTAGATCAATAAGGAATACACACTTGGGTGAACTTGTTTTAACTCACTCACTTGGGTGAGTTGTTTTAACTCTTGGCCATACACCATTCTGTGAGAGTGAAGGAAATGGTGAGCTGAATTACTGACATGGTAGAAGGTCCCTATGTTTGACAGAACTGAAACCAAGTTTATTGGTTTTGTCTGACTGGTGGAATCAAATAATTTATTTCTTTAATGTTTTCTTCATTTTCAGTTAATATTCACATGGACTCCATGCCATGATAGTTTCGATTTCTAGTACTAGTATTCAGAATAATAGACTCTACTTGTCATATTCTGAGTGGTAGAAGAGGGACTCAGAAGATAATTATACAGACTTTTTAGTTTAGCTATCTATTTTTTTTTCAAACAAATAAGCATGATTTTTCTAAGCTACTCCATTGAAGACTAAATAGTAGTAAGCACTTGGAATGCTCCAGAACTTATCATCAAAACATTTAACCTAACACAAGTTTAGCATACAATAGAGTAAATTTGCTTCATGGCACAGAACACACATTTAAAATGGTAAAAAAAAAAAAAGATTTTTATTCTGTTTATTTTGCTACAGTAAAAGGGAATAAAAATAAAATTATGAAAATCTGAAGAAAATCACAGAAAAAAGCATAGCAATCAAGTAGATAAGAAAATTGTCAGGCATCATAATAAGAGGATGGAAGAAGAAGCAACAGCATTTTATGACATGCTTCTTTTGTCTGAAGCAGGGTTTCAGTGTCTCCTCAGTTTTGGAGCCCTTGCTCTTCCTTTGCTCCCAAAGAGCTGAGACCGTGTCACCCAGCAGCATACTGGCTGACTGTGAGATTTTAAATAAGTACTTGTTGATTTTTTTTGGATAATTCCTTTTTAGATTTTTTTAAAAAAATATTTCCCCAAACAAATATGAAGCATTTTTTAAAATTTTATTTATATATTTATTTATTATAATTTATTCATTTTGCATCCTCTCTGCTGCCCCCTCCCTTATCACCTCCTAGTCCTACCCTCCCTTCCACTTCTTCCCTTATCCTCTTTTCCTAATCCCCTTATAGGGGAAGACCTCCTCCTCTTCTATCTGACCCTAGTTTATCAGGTCTCATCAAGGCTGGCTGCTTCATCTTCCATTGTGGCCTGGCATGGCTGCACCCCCCAGGGGGAGGTGATCAAAGAGCCAGCCACTGAGTTCATGTCAGAGATAGCCCCTGTACCTCTTATTAGGGAAAGCGCTTGGAAACTGAGCAGCCAATGGGCTTCCTTTGAGCAGAGGTTCCAAGTCCGCTCTATGCATGGTCCTTAGTTGGAGTATTGGTCTCTGCAGGACCTCTGGTCCCAGGTATTTTGGCTCTGTTGTTCTTATGGGATTCCTGTCTCTAGGTCTTTCTGTCTCCCTCTTCTTCCATAAAGTTTCCTGCACTCTGCCCAAAATTTGGCAATGAGTCTTAATATCGCCTCCGATACCCTGGTAGGTAGAGTCTTTCAGAGGTCTTCTTTGGAAGGTTCCTGTTCTGTTCCTTGTCTTCTACTTCCGATGTCCATCCTGTTTGCCCTTCTAAATGAGGATTAAGCATCATTGAGCTCAGTGTTAGAGCACTCACTTGCCTAGCAAGCCCAAGGCCCTGGGTTCAGTCCTCACCTGGGGGATGAGGGGTGGAGTAAAATGAATCATCTTTTACATTCAAGTTTGCTATAGTTTATTGCAGGGGTTGTCTAATGCTGCGGGAACCACCGGAGGGAGCTCTGGGAGCACATTTCAGTGTTTGTTTTGTTTTTAAGTGACAAAACAATTTTCTCAGTACAGCATTTCTGTTTCTCTTCAGAAATAGTATTCTGAAAATACCTGGACAATCTCTGAGGACGATCTTGGCAATTTTATTTCATAAATAATATGTGGCCATCTTAAACATCCTCTTCTTGGGCTAGCAGAGTCACTCAACAGGTGAAGGAAGGTGCTTATAACAAACGTCTGGCAACCTGAGTAATTGCTACAACCAACATACGGGGGTGGGGGAGAACCAACTCCACAGTGTCATCCTTTGGCCTCCACATGCTCATGATACACATGAGCCCACATACATTATATACACACACAATAATAATGGATAACTTTTAAAACAAAGAAAGAAACCTTTATGTTATCATGGAATCTGTTTAAAAGCTAGTCATTTATACCACAAAGCTCTTATTAATCCTCTTTTTTTGTCCTTCAGTGTCTCAGGGTGTCCTTGAACTTATTATCTCCTGAAAGTTAAGATCGTAGATATATACCACTAGTTTAGCAACAGTAATGCTATTCAGCCATTTGATTTTTGTGGTGCACAAATTTTGAAGCTGGTGCTAATAGCTACGTAGACTTAAGATGTGGAATGTGTCAAAATAGAGAACAATTTGTGTTTGTTTTTTGAAACAGGGTTTCTCTGTGTTTAGCCCTGGCTGCCTGGAACTCCCTTTGTAGACCAGGCTGGTCTCAGACTCACAGAGATCTGCCTGCCTCTGCCTCCCAAGGGCTAGGATCAAAGGTATGTGCCACCATGCCCATCTGATAAAGAATAATTTAGTGAGAATATGTACTAAAAATAAAATGTCATTTTATCCATATGCTATTAACATATGCCCTAAAAGAAAACACTGATAGTTCCTGAATTTATAGTTACAAAGTGGCTGCTAGAGGAGAGAGTCACTTTTCTTTGGGTGAGTGTCCTAATATGTTGCTGGTGCTTCCTTGGATAGCTTCACACCTATGTGCATATGGGCAGTTGTACTCAGTCATAACAACAAAAAGGACAGGAAATTGAGAGAGCTGTGTATGCTGAAGGGGACCCAGGAGGAGTTGGTAGAGAGAGTTGGGGAGGAATGTAGATGATTTAAAACCATGTTTGGGGGGTGATGATGAAAAAAGTGTTGGAGGTGAGAATTGGGAAGTACACATGATCAAAATATACTGTCTACATATATGTCATTTTCATTAAATAAAAGTATTTTTAAATAATGTGTGTGAAGACAAAGCTAGTTGATGATAAGGAACTCCTTTCCATGATTTTGAGTGTCATGTTCCACTTTGTTTAGTAAAAAAGCCTATCAAAGGGTAGTACAGTAAATTTTAAGAGTTATGACCCTGTTGGCTTTATCTTTTCTTACTTTAAACTTACACAAGTTTGTAATTTCCAACTGAGTGTCTTAAAATCTTTGTCTAATTTGTAGCTTTATTTTTTTTTTCCAGAAACAGCAAATTCCAGTGAAGAAAATGAATTCTGGAGAAGAAAGGAAGAAAATGTTTGCGGTATGAAGACATATATCTGTTTATTTTAAAGCTTTACAAAACAGTTCTTAAGACAACAGCAAAACCCATTAACATTACAGAACAATGGTTCTCAGCCTTCTTAATGCTGCTGCCCTTTAATACAGTTCTTCATGCTGTGGTGACCCCAACTATATAATTATTTTCATTGCTACTTTATTACTGTAATTTTGCTACTGTTATGAAGTATAATATAAATATCTGATAGGCAGATGATCTTAGGTGACCCCTTTAAAGGGTCATTTGTCCCCAAAGCGGTCATGACCCACAGGTTGAAAACTACTTGTTGTAGGGTCTCTAAACCTTTTCACTTTTTTTTTTCTGTTTTTGTTTTTCAAACAAATAGAATATCTTTGCTTTGTTCATTTCACCTTTCCTTACCTCTGGGTTTGCCTTTCTTATTGATACATTTTTCTTAACAAAAATATAAAAAGAAATTATTGATAGAGCCAGCCTGTCGTGGCATATACCTTTAATTCCAGCACTTGGAAGGCAGAGGCAGGCAGATCTCTGAGTTGAAGGCCAGCTGGTCTACAGAGTGGGTTCCAGGACAGCCAGGCTACATAGAGAAATGCTGTCTCGGGGGGGGGGGGGGGAATAAATATATATATATATATATATATTGATAGAAGTGTTCTCTTTTTGTTTAAGGAAGCAGCAAAAAAAAGAAGGTTGGAATATATTGAGAAAGAAAAGAAGCAAAGGGAGCAGGTAGTTGTTTGCTCTTGTGTCTTTCCCTTTGCCTCGCTGATGACTAGAACTGGGTTCTGAGAATATGTCTGAAACTCTTACAGATTAATCTCATGAAGGCAGAACAATTGAAGAGGCAAGAGAAGCAGCAGGTAAGAGGAGCCTCCATCTCCACAGTACAGGTCTCCCTGCCCCACACATGAATTTTTTTTAAGGAAGTACATTTTAAGTTTATTGCTAAATGTATTCTGTATGTTTTATATTAAGTAGTTGAATGGTATTTTGTTTATTTTTCTTTCCCCAAAAGTTGGAGAGAATAAATAGGGCCAGGGAACAAGGATGGAGGAATGTTTTAAGGGCTGGTGGAAGCGGTGAAGTAAAGGTAGGCATTTGATACCAGTAGAACTAAATGCCTGTTTGTCTCCAGTTTCATCTTGTTCTTTAAGATGTGTATTACCAGCTACTTTCTTTTCTTGGTATACTGATAATGTTTATCTAGAAGCCTGTAGCATTTATTATGCTTTATTCCTTGCCTGTATATAGTTAATGTATAATATAATAATAATAAATTAACTAATGTATGACATAAAACTTTCATGCTCTTTAGAATTTTTCACATAACCTTGAAAATTAAGTTCTCAGAAGATTTTCTGAATTGGCCATTGCCAGACTTTCCAGGATAACTACCCCTCTCAACTCGTGCCATGCTCTTCCTGCCATACTTACGCTGAACAGCAGAATTTACATCCTAGGTATCTATAGCCTGCTGATTTTCATGTCTTTATGCTGGTGCATTTTCTACTTCCTAGCTACTTTGCTATGTTTTTTTTCCACTCTGCCTTCATTCATTTACCTAGATAACCAACTGCCCCATAGCCATTCACCTAGATTCTTTAATTCACACATTCCCTAGGGCATATCTGACTCTGTAACCTTGGGCAAGTTAACTTCCTGACTTTATCTTCAATGTCTACAGCTTCTCTACTAGGACTCAGATAGAAATGTCTTCACTCATCTCTTTGTTTCTTCTACTTACCCTTTGTTTTCAAAAGTACCAGCCTGTACTCATACTGGTAAGCTTAATCCTAAAACAGGGTTCCCTCTCCCTAGTGTATGTACTTGAGTTTTAAGTAGAACTTGGTGATGGTAGCTCCTTTGATTAGATTATGTTATGTGATAAATGGGCACTCCCATGGTTACACTGATAGAGCAGACACCTTCATAGTACATGGGAAGGGGAAAGAAATATAAGGAAATCTGCCTCCTCTAACTGGAAGGCAGCCAACATGGATGTGGGAAGAAATTATGGATGATTCTGGATTATTACAGTGATCTCTAGCCAGTAACTAAGGAGTAAGTGCCCTTAGGAAACCAAGAGAAATGAACTGCCTAGAGCCAGTGAGCATCAGATAAGAATGTAACCCTGGTTGACAGCTAAATATACTTACTAAATTATATACCCACCTAAATCATGTACCTACTAGATCATGTAGTCACCTGAATCAGGTAATTGGAAAATAAGTAATACTCTTTTAAGCTTCTTGATTTGTGATAATTTTTTGCACAGCAATAGGAAATGAATGCCCCTTTCCTTTGTATTATCATTTTTATTTTGACAGTGAGCCAGCTGTCACTCAGTTTGCAGTTAAATTGCCAATCCACCTGTGTGTTGCTCCCATTAGCCTACCTGTGTTGAAATAGACAAAAAGTTATCAAAATGGTTTGCTTGCCATCTCATTTCTTCTCTCAAGATTATTATGTAGAAAAAAAATTGTTGTTTCACCTAGATTTTATATATATATATATATATATATATATATATATATATACACACACACATACATACTATCTTTAATTTGTGCTGTTTTTCTGTCTTTGGAGGTCACATCGTATATCGATAATTCAGAATCTTTTTTCATAAGTCAGTTCTAAGACATAATATTTTAAGTTCTTCATTTTTATATTAGTAGCACCTATAATGCTACTGGTCAATTAGAAATAACTCAGAATTTGGGATATGGTTTTGTTTTGTATTTATATCTGTGATGTGCATGTGGAGGTAAGTTTGTAGGTGAATAAAAGAGGGGTCAGATCTCCTGGAGCTGGAGTTAGAAGTGGCTCCGAGAGGCTTGGTGTGGTTGCTGTGAGCCACCTCTCACCCCACTGCACCATCTCCCCATCCCCTTATACTGCATATTGGGAGGATGTATAAGAAGCCCTCTGCAAAGGGGTTTCCCATTTAAATATCTTTCTGGTTTCTACAAACTTTAATCTTGTCATTTGAATATCTTTTTTTTTTGTTTTTGTTTATTTGATTGATTTTTTTGTTTTTGTTTTTTTTTTTTTTTTGAGACAAGGATAAGCCTTGGCTGTTTTGGAACTTGCTCTGTAAACCAGGCTGGCCTCAAACTCACAGAAATCCACCTGCCTCTACCTCTGCCTCTGCCTCTCAAGTGCTGGCATTAATCAGCTTGAATTGATTTTAAAGTAGATTTTCTCATAAATTTTTAAATATAGTATCAATATGTTAAGACAAATATAATTTCATTGGTCTTTCCAGAAGTTTCTTTTATTTGATTCTAATATTACTTTTGTTCTGTTTTGTTTTGAGGGATGGATGTTTGGAGAAATGGTTTCTCTGAGTAGCTCTGTCTAGCCTAGAACTCACTTTGTAGACCAGGCTGGTTTCAAACTCAAAGATCCGCCTGCCTCAGCCTATGAGCACTGGGATTAAAGGCATGTGCCAATACCACCTAGTTGTTCTAATATTAGTTCTTTTAAAAGGCAACCATTTAACTTATTCATATAGCTCTTAATTTCAGTACTGTGGAACTCTGCATTTGAGGTCACTGATTTTCTCTCTTCTGTGAACTTTTTTTATGATTAATTTTATTTTTTTCTTTATTAATTACACTTTATTCACTTTGTATCCCTCCTGTGGTTCTCTCCCTCCTCCCCTCCCAACCCTTCCCTTCCTCCACCCTCTGAATGCATGCCCCTCCCCAAGTCGACTGAGAGGGGAGGACTTCTTTTCCTTCCTTCTGATCCTAGTCAATTAGGTCTCATCAGGAGTGGCTGCATTGTTCTGTGGCCTGGTAAGGCTGCTTCCCCCTCAGGGGGAGGTAATTAAAGAGCAGGCCAATCAGTTCATGTCAGAGACAGTCCCTTTTCCTATTACAATGGAACCCACTTGGATACTGAATTGCCATGGGCTACATCTTTGCAGGGGTCTTAGGTTATCTCCATGCATAGTCCTTGGTTGGAATATCAGTCTCAGGAAAGACCCCTATGATCAGATTTTTTGGTTCTGTTGCTCTCCTTGTGGAGTTCCTGCCCTCTCCAGATCTTACTGTTTCCCACTTCTTTCATAAGATTCCCTGCACTCTGTCCAAAGGTTGCCCATAAGTCTCAGCATCTACATTGATAGACTGCAGGGCAGAGCTTTTCAGAGGTCCTCTGTGTCAGGCTCCTGACTTGTTCACTCTTTTCTCCTTCAGATGTCCATCCTCTTTGCCTTTCTGGATAGGAATTGAGCATTTTAGCAAGAGTCCTCTCACTTGAGTAGTGTCTTTAGGTTTACAGATTTTAGTAGGTTTATCCTATATTATAGGTCTATATGAGTGAGTATATACTGTGTGCATCTTTCTGCTTCTGGGATACCTCACTCAGGATGATCTTTCCAGATCCCATTCTGTGAACTTCTTCCACCTCATTTTATAACATTACCCTCTTCTCTTACATTTATTTCTTAACCATTTCTGACAGCTCTCTTCACTAGTTCTGTTGGGAGTCCTTAGGTTTGTACTTTTATTATTTGGTCATTTCTGCAGAAAATGTCAGTCTATTCAGCATTTATCTTTTCACTGACATTTACCTTTCATTTCTTATAGTTTTCACTAACCAGTTTTTCTGCTTTTGTCTCATTTCTGCTATGTGTGTACTATTCATTGAATGATCTTAAAATGCTTCAGTACAGTGGAAAGTTTAGAAATGCCTTCTGTTTATGAATGCATTCTTCCCAAGCCCAGTAGCCTTTAGTTGTAACACCTTTCTTTTTCAGTGTTTAATGCTCTGCTTAGCTTTTTTGTAATTGTGTTTGTGACCATATTTCCTTCCTCCCCCTATTGCAGCACACACTCAAAATATAAATTTATTTCAGTTACCTTGACTTTTATTGTCTGCTTGTTTTCTTTGTTTGTTTTTAAACATTGTTATCAAGACTAGGTTACACAGTATCTTTCTCCAAGACTTTAAAATATGTATTTTACCAATGGCCATTTTTTTTCTGTTTTGTGAATCTCCTCCTTACTCTTCAACATATACCTACTTCATTCATTTATTTATATGTTGTATGACTAGAATGCTGTTTTGCTTTTGTGCTTTTTTACTACTTGTTTGAAAAGATATTAAGAGTAGATATGTTTTTCCTCTTCTTTATGTATATAAAATATATATAAGTCATGTATTTACCTTCATATGTACTTGGTGAATATATTTGAGTGTATCAAAAGGCACATGCAATGTTTTGTTAAGTAAGATTTTAACTGTGATGTAATCAAATCCTACTTGACTTCAAAACCACACATATTTAAACTTCATAGAACTGAATCATATGAAATATAGGATATAAACATCTTTCAAAAGTTTTGTAAGTATGATTAGATTTTTTTTTCCCTGTTTATAATGAATTTAGTGATAGCTTTATGTTTTTGTTTGTCTCATGATGTTATTCTTTACTGTTAGAGGCCAAGAATACTACTCTCTGATTGCTTATATAGGAAAACGTTTTATTTTGGTCATGTGTTTATTAGTGTGTTAAAACTAGCTAACTGCTATTTTTAAGTTAAGCATGAAACTGACTTTTTATTTTAAGGATGGCTCAAGCCTCGTAGGTCCTGTAAGATAAACATGGCATGTGAGAGCTCTTTGTTTAATCCCCAGGCTCCCTTTTTTGGCAGTGGAGGGCCTGTCTCTCCATCTTGTTCCTCTCGAGGGCAGTATGAACATTACCATGCCATTTTTAATCAAATGCAGCAACTAAGAGCAGAAGATAATGAAGCAAGATGGCAAAGAGAAATATATGGTCGACGGCTTCCAGAAAGGTATGGCTTTGTTCTGCTGAAGTTGCTTGTGCCTTGCTTTGAAAAGGTAATGAAAGTCACTGTGACTATTTATCTACAGAGGAGTTCCACCTAGAGCTCGTCTAGGATTTCCCAGTAGGGTTACAGGTCACCACCATTTCCCTGATACTGATGCTATTAGAAAAACTTTGAAAAGATTGAAGGTGGTTGTACAAGGCAGTACAAACAGGTTGGAATGTGATGATCCATACATTCATCCTGTGTGTAGTTTTGTCATTTGTCATATCTACACTTCCAGATTTTTTTTTTTTTCCCAATGTTTGCCCAGGCAGTGCTTTGGTCTCTGCATATAATAAATTTTCAGGTACAAATTTGACCCTTTATTGCATTATGACAGATGTGTAGCTCTTCAATTCAGCCTAATTATCATGGCTGATTTTAATGTTTAGACAGAACATACTGTTTAAAGGATCACGTGATTACTTTGTGCCAACATATGGTTGTAATGATTTCATCCACTTGATTTGAATAAATCATAACATAAACTTAAATAGGATCACACTTTTCATAAAACTCCAAAGCACATTTATTTGTTGTCTTTTTTTCTCATTCCTACTTTTCTCTTTGTTGTCCTAAAGTGTTTTCTCTTCAGGTTCATCTCTTATTTATGTCCCTTTTTGATCTTTTTCATCAAATTTTTTCCACTGAATTAACTTGATAATAATTGACAATAGTTGTACTTTGTGTAGTCTTTTTAAGTGTGCATATGTGTTTGCTTAGACATTCCTGTTTTTTCTGTAAAACTTAATGGTGAGTTACAGAAGAGCAGGTAACTGGAAATCTTTTTCTTGTAATTTTAAAGTATTATAAAAATATTTGATTTGTTTTGTTACAATAATTAAAATATTTTGAGTATATTTTATAAAAATAATTGTATTAGAAGGGATATAGCTCAATTGTAGAGGGCTTGCCTACCATATGCAAGGCTCTATGTTCATTCTGTAGAACTGGGGGAAAGGTTGTCATAAAAATAAGTGTAAATTAACATGATTACACTATAAATTGTATGCTGAAGTGTGAAGCTAACTATAGATTTCTTTTTTTTTTCCTTTCTTTCTTCCTTTCTTCTTTCTTTCTTTCTTGGAGAAAAAAAAGACTATAAAGTCAAAGTACATGCATATTTTTGTTCAGTCAGTGTCAAAGAATATGTATATCTCTTTATATCTGTCTGTCTATCTAGCTATCTAGATATAATCTTTGCAGTGCCATGAATTGAACCCAGGGCTTCAACATGGTGGCTATCCTTGATGAAGCAAATTTTGTATGATGTTTTTATCCTACTTTACTGATCTTTGTAGTATATGTACTTTTTCACATTTTAAATTAATAGGCTTGACTTTTAAATAATTTTAGGTTTCTATTAGTAATGAGTAAAAGTTCAGAGTGTACTTTTTTCTACATATGTATGATACCCTTAACAGAATAATTTATTACATTCAAAACATCTACTTTGTTCATTACCATTTTAAGTCCATAGTTCTAATTTGGAATCACGCTTGGTAATGTATACATGCTGTAGGTTTTGACATGTGTATAATTGCATGTACCTGCTATTGTAATATCATACAAAATAGTGTCACAACTCCAAAATTTCTATTCTGCCTTTCCTCCTCCCTCTTATATAACCTTTGACAACCACTTGTTTTTCTGTCCATTGTTTCAGTTTTTGTAGATTTGAGTTTTGTTTAATCCTGCAGTATGTGACTTTTCTTTTAATATTGGCTCCTCTCACTTTACATTTTCATGACTTGATAGTTCATTTATTCTCAGCTTTCAATGATAAGCACAGTTTATTAATCTTTTGAGGACATCTTGATGGCTTACAAGTTATTGCAGTTATAAATACAGTTTTGTTAGAAACTAAAGGACCCCTCCAAACTTGCTGTCTCATTTTGCATTTCCACCACCAGTGAGTGAGTTCTGCTTTTCTGCATTTTCTCAAGCATTTAGCATCAGTGATTTGAATTGAGGCTATTTTGCTTGGTGTGTGATATCTCATTTTAATCTTAATTCCCATCCTTGCCATTTACATATCTATTTTGCTCAATTTTCTTTCACTTTTTTTTGGTTTGTTTGCTTGTTTGGGTTTTGTTTGTTTGTTTGTTTACACACAGTTTCTCTGGGTAGCCTTGGACCTGGCAGTATAGATGGATCTTGGAACTGGCAGTGTAGATCAGGCTGGCCTGGACCTCAGAGATCTACCTGCCTCTGAGGTTAAAATTAAGCATGTACTATTATGGCCCAATCTTTTGCCTGTTTTTCAACTGTGTAGTTATTTTTGTTGTTGTTGTTGAGATTTCAGTTTCTTGTAGTTTTTTATAATGTTTATTTATTAGTTATGCCTCCAACCACTGCAGACTGGAAATAAAACCCAGTGCCTCAGGCACAGTAGGCACTTTGCCATTGATTACATTCTCAGTCCAGATTTCATTCCTAAATACTATCTCCCAAATTATGGCTTGTGTTCTCATTTCTTTGATAATGTTTTTCAAAGAGACAGTTATCATTTTAACATAGTCCCTTTTTGGTGTTATTAGCAATAAAAAATCATTATTGACTTGCAAGATGATTCAGCAGGAAAAGGTACCTGTCCCCGAGCGTGCGAACCTGTGTTTGACCCCTAGGACTCAAATGCTAGAAAGAAACTGACTTCAGACAGATAGCCTCTGACCTCCACTCATGCCTGTTGTGTGTATGCACACACTCAAAAATGCATGCAAATCAATAAATAAATGCAATTCGTGTTTTTTCTGAGTTGTTATAATCATGCCGAAGTTCAGCTTATGTATTTTCCTCTGTTGTTTTCTATGAGTTTTATAGTTGTAGGTCTCTGATACATTGAGTTAAGCTTTTGTGAAGGTTGTAAGATTTGTATCTGGGTTTTGTTTTTGTTTTTGTTTTTGTTTTTGCATGTGGATATCCAGTTGAGCTAACTGGCTGGTCGTGGTGACACACAACTTTAATCTCAGTGTTTGGTGAATATAGGCTGGTGAATCTCTGAATGTGAGGCCAGGCTGGTCTAGCAACTTCAGGGCCAACCAGGGACATCATGTATCAAACAGACAAATAAACAAAACTAATACATTATGCTAACTTTTGGTTTATGAAATTGTGGAGTTCTATTACAAGTTTTCTTCTAATTTTTTTCTAAATGAATATTTAATTTTGTCGATACTTTTTTTTAAATAGTTTTTTGAGACAGGGTTTCTCTGTGTAGCCCTGACTGTACTAGAACTCACTTTGTAGACCAGGCTGCCTTCAAGCTCACAGAAATCCACCTGCCTCTGCCTCCTGACTGCTGGGATTAAAGATGTGCACCATCATACCTGGTTTTATAGATACTTTTAAACATTTATCACTACACTCTTTACTTTTCTTATCTAGTTGCTTGATGTCATAACTTTTATATGCTGAATCAGCCTTATGTGCCGAAGATAAATTCTATTTTGTCTTTTTTATATTTGTTGGTTTTAATTCTCTTTTTTTTTTTTTTTGAAGATTTTTGTGTTTATATGTATGAATGATAGTGGTATGTAGTTTCTTTCTATGTCTTTACCTGGTTTTGGTACTAGGGTAGTACTGTGCTTCTTGAATGAGCTGAGAAGCATTACATCTTCTTCTCTTTTGACAAAGACATGGATACTTGCTTAAATTCTTCCTTACATATGTAGAACTCACTCTTGTGACCATTTGGGTCCTGGTGTGTGTGTGTCTAGGATAGGGTCTTAGTGTAGCCTTGGCTGGACTGGAATGCTCTAGACCAAGTTGGAGTCAACACAAAGACCCACCTGTTTCTGTGTCCCTCATGCTGGGATTGAAGTCGCGTGCCACCACTCCCAGCTAGGTCTTGACATGTTTTATTGTTTCAGCTCTTTTATTTTTCTCTCTCTTCTATGTTTTTATTGTACTTTTAGGTAGTATGCAAAGCAATAGGTTGCTTCAATTTCTTTACATATAAACTTGTTCAGATGTTTGTCTCTTGGCAGATGGATTTTTCCAGATTGTTTCTTCAAGAGATTGCTCTCTTATTTGTACTGTACTAAATTTGAGAGCATACAGTTGTTCCTAATACTTCTTTCCTATTTTAGTCTCAGGAACTATATCAATATGCCCTTTTTATATTAGATATTAATAATTTTGTGCTTCATTTCTTTTAGTCACCCTTGTTGGTGACCTACTGAATTATTTCATCCTTTCAAATAACCAGCTTTTGGGTTTACTGGGTTGTTTTGCTTTATTTTGATTTGTTTTCAATTTTATTGACTTTCTCTGTTTGTTTTGATCTTTTTTCTTTCAGTTTTGGAAATGTCTTTTAGTTTATCCCCAAGATTAGATATTCTTCTTTATCCTTGTCCAGTCCACTAATGAGCTCCTCTGAGGCATTCTGCACTTTCACTATAGTCTGTTTGGATTCAGACAGTTTTTTTTTTGTTTGTTTGTTTGCTTGTTTGTTTTTCCCTCAGGATTTTTGGGTTTCTGCTTCTTGCATGTTATCTACTTTTCTATTAAGAATATGCTTCTAAGAGAGGCAAGGTGATGTGACAAGCTTTTCTTGTGTTTTTTTTTTTTTTTTTCATCTGTACCTTTCTTCTCCCTGTAATACTTTTGCTTCTATCTATGTTGAGCACCTAGAACCTAGTTATTATTATGGCCTTGGCATAGGTTGAATAACTTAGTAGTTCTGTAAAGGAGAAAATAAAAATTAAATGTGAAACATAATTAAGGATAATTTTGACATAGAAGCTGATTTAAAAAAAAACATACCCCAGCCTTTGAATACTATACTGTGAAAAAAAGTAGGATTATATATTTTTAGAATATAGATTATACTTTTGAGGGCTGAAGAGATACCTCAGTTGGTAAATACATGTTAGATAAACTACACTCATGTTAGTTATAGGCTTTATATCATAAATAACTTTTTAAACAGGAACACAGAGTTACACAATTATTAAAGTTACAAATTATTCTATTGACAAACGTGACAGGCTTACAGAATTTAACTCTGTGTCAGTGGCTAAGTATTCATCAGTTCAGTGTTAGTAGTGACCGTGTAGAACATAACTATCAATGATGATTGACGTATTAGTAACTCAGTCATCAACACTGTGAAGAAGATAGTAGTGTTTGTGCTATTTTACAGATCAAGAAATTGAGGCAACATATAACTCAGTTTTGTAACATCACATGACATATGTATTCATAAATCCAGAATTTAAAACTGAATTCTTTGTATTTTCTGGTACTCTCTTTATGGTGTTTTTTTTGTTTGTTTGTTTGTTTTTGTTTTTGTTTTTTTGCCTTCCTTACCAGTAACATTGGCTAGTATGACTGCGTGAATCTATGTCTTAATGACCTATCTGTTTATTAGCCTCTTACTGTTGGAACCTCAAACTGTACAGGTACTTTTTAAGAAGTGATTTGGTTTCCATTTGTGTTTTTTTTTTTTTTTGTTTTTGTTTTTTGTTTTTTTTTTTTTACTACTTTACTTTTCTGCATCCTCTCCTCTGTGTTCTGCTATATAGATATCCTTAAATAGAAAGGGAGCTTAATGAATACTCATCCTTTTTAGCCCTTTATCATTGGTCTGTTGTGCCTGAAAACATGGTGATTCATTTTCTCAACATTTTTTTTTGTTATCTAGACTATTGCCATTTTTATGGTTCTTTTTACCTCTTGAAGTATTTGTTATCATTCTTCAAATTTTTAAAAATTCCCCTCATAGTAATAACTTTGAGCCGTGAATATAGTGTGTGGTGTTCCCAGCATTTCTTCATATATTTACAAAAGAAAAAAATTATCCGCCTCTTCTTTGCTAAGGTAAATAACAAGGCTCATCTTAGAATAACTGTTTCTCAATAAAAGAACACCACAATTGTTCTCCTTCCCTGTCCTTCCCTAACAATAGGTGTGGTAATGTCCTTATTCCTTTTTTATCACAGTTCTTAACCCATTTTAATATCTTTGTATGCTATTATCCTTTTTTCTAATTTCCTACTATATATTTGTGGCTTGAATGCTTACAATAACAGCAGGACTAATTCTAAAGAGACACTGCGACCACAACAACTCTTATAAAGGAAAACATTTAATTGGGGCTTAACATTTTAGAGATTTAGGCCATTATCATGCTGGCAGTAAGCATGGGAGCATGCAGGCAGACATGGTGCTAGAGAAGTACTAGAGAGGTAGCTGAGAGTTCTAATTTCAGATCCACAGGCAGCAGGAAGAAAGAGCCACTGGGCCTGGCTTGGGCTTCTGAAACCTCAAAATCCACCCCCAGGGATACACTTCCTCCTAGGATACACTTCCGACTAGGCTATACCGTCTAATCCTTTTTAATACTGCCACTCCACTATGAACCTGTAGGGGCCATTTTTATTCAGACCATCACATAGTGTGGCTCTAAATAGCCCTGGATGCTCTGAAAACTCACTCTGTAAACCATGCTGGTTTCAGACTTACAGAGAACAGCCTGCCTCAGCTTCCTTCAAGAGCTGGGTTTAAAGCCATATACCACCACATATGGCCACTTCCTCTGAATTCTTGATAGAGTTTAATAAAGAGAATGAATAATGAGTAATTTATTTTCTCCATGTCCTCATGTGCTTTCTATAATAGTTTGTGCTCACAGTTTACTATTTCAAAGAATAGCATGAATAAGAATTTGAGCTCCAGTGCATAAGAATGTGGATTATAGGTTATTCAGGGCATATATGAAGTAGTAAGAGGAAGTACATATAGGAGATAGATGTAGTTTCTGGTGTTTTGACACAAGTCACAGAATTACTCAAACTCTCAATTGATTTTCATCAGTTAAACCTTGTTTCCTGGAATTTGGTTTAAGCGTTGTCATAGTTAGGGTTATTATTGCTATGATGGAGCACCATTACCAAAGCTTACACTTCCACATTATGGTTCATCATCAAAGGAATTAAGGACAGGAACTCAAACAGGGCAAAAACCTGGAGGCAGGAGCTGATGCAGTGGCCATGGAGGAGTATTGCTTACTCACTTGCTGCACATGGCTTGACCCAGCCTGTTTTTTTTTCCTAAGACTCTCTCTCTCTCTCTCTCTCTCTCTCTCTCTCTAAGTTTATACAATATTCTGTCTGCATTATGCCTGCATGCCAGAAGAGGACATGAGATCTCATTATAGATGGTTGTGAGTCACCATGTGGTTGCTGGGAATTGAACTCAGAACCTATGGAAGTACAGTCAGTGCTCTTAACCTCTGAGCCATCCCTCCAGCTCCCTGCTTAGAACCCAAGATCACCAGCCCAGGGATGGCACCACCTATGATGGCCTGGCCCCTCCCTCTTCAATCACTAATTAAGAAAATGCTCAGCAACAACTTATGGAGGTATTTTTCAATTGAGGCGCCTGCCTCTCTGATAACTCTAGCTCATGTGAAGTTGGCGTACAGCTAGCCAGTATAGTCATTTTTACACCTACAGAAATTATGGCAAATAGTTAACACTTAGTAATTAATTGTTTAATAAGTCAGAAGAAAAAAAATCTTGTTTAAAATCATTGAAGATTTTAAGTGTGTGTTTGAAAGCAACCAGTCATATAAATCAGCTTATTTAAACCAACTAAGGAAATAGCTGTGAAGCTACACTTTTAAATACATTAAGCAGATAGTGCCGTGTATACAATCAATGAAAATCAAGGCTGCTACACATGTGATCATGTTTTTAGTGAGGTATGATGCAATAATTCTAATAGTGTATGCTAATTGGTGTGTTATACTGGCAAACACTATACCTAGACCAGAATGGTAAATTAAATACATCTTACTTCTGTGAAGATTGGCATCAGTGCCATCATGATGTAAAACGGAGAGATGGGAGGCTTTATGTAATTGCAGATGGTGCTGTATACTTCTAAGACCCTCAGAAAGAACCTTACCAAGTAGTCAAAGGTTTCAGATGGTCTGTCTAGCATGATACTTGATACTATATCTATCTACCCTCTTTGGGCCCAGGCTCACATGAATAGCAAGTTAGCAGAGCAGGACGCCAGCTTACCTGGGTATATGCAGAGGCATGCTGAATTCAGACCAGATGCCCTTAACTGATCTCTGTTTTATAGTGTATAGTATGTCTGCTAGAGGACAGCATGCTTCACATGCATGTACAAATCTCTTGCTATTCTCAACCTACTCAAGCTAGCGTAGCTTGGATTTCAGGAATGCCGTGTGGGACTCTACATAACCATCTGGGATAGCTGAGCATCACAGTAATTGGCTCTCAAACCAGTTATAGATATTACCTAATCCTAGAAAATCAGGAAGTTCTGAAGAATGGAATGTGATGGAAGTTCTAAAGAATTTCTTTTAAATAGTATGTAGGGTAAAGGACTTTAGACCACTATCGTGAGGATATAATACAATAGATTTTAGATTTTTCTTTTCAAAGATTTATTTTTAAGAGAGTGTGTGGTGTGTGTGTGTGTGTGTGTGTGTGTGTGTGTGCGCGCGTGCGCGCGTGCGCATGCGCGCGTACATATATGTACACATAAGTGCAGTTGCCTGTGGAAGCCATGTGTGTTCCAGCCCTGGGAGTTGGAGTTACTGGTGGTTTTCAGCCCTCTAACATGGTGCTGGCAGTGGAACTCAGGTCTTCTAGAAAAGCCTTTGAGCTATTTCTCTTGCCCCAGATTTTAAGTTTTTACTGCTAAATTTCTTATTTAAAATATTTTTATGTTTCAGTTGTTGCTTTAAAAAAGTTGAAGAAATTTATATTTATCGAATGAAAATTAAAAATTTTTAAATGTTACTGGGAAACAGAAAAGGCATTATTTCATGACTTTTTTCCTTAACATAGCTTAGTTGTTTTTCTAAAAGGAGCTACAGGAAGTTTATATGCTGCCCTAGCCACAGTCCAAATAGAACACAGACAGTAACTTGCTCATTTTTCTTACTCATCTCCAAAGTCAACCACGGTTGGTATTGAGTTGTGAACTCCCTGACTGTTGGAACTGGATTATTTGCTTGAATGTGTGTTTCTGCCTCCCGTATTATGATAGCTGACACAGGATATAGTAGATGTTCCGTAAATGTTTATCACTTTTTAATTTGCTGTCTATACTCAGCATATTTACATTCTTTCATAATTGTCAGCAAAAGATGCTGAAATATTAAAATCAGAAAAAATTAAAGCAAATAATTGCTATTTTTTCCTAACTTTTCCATTTTATTGTCTGTAAGTAAATTGTATCATATAAATATAAAATGAATATTGTCAAGATTTGAAATAGTGTTAAAGATTTACTTATTTAAAAAATAGTAAATTATATGATTAAGGCAACAGAGATCAACACACACTGATTTCTCCTTTATTTCTGCTTTCATATTCTACAAGAGAAAAAAAAAAGCAAATAATATTTATAAAATTAATTTGTAATTTAATGCTCAGTATGGCTGACTCTGTGATTTATCCAAAATAGGCAAAAAGGACACCCAGCTATAGAGAGAGCCAAGCAAGTGGAAGAATTCCTGCAGCGTAAAAAAGAAGCTATGCAGAATAAAGCCCGAGCTGAAGGACATGTGGTATGATTTTTTTTTGAAATTTTTACCGTATTAATATTCAAAATTAAGTCCTAGAATGGTGTAACTATAAGTAAAAAGAATTATGATATAGCAGTCTGTGTACAAAAATATATATTAAAAATGTTTAAAAGTAATATAGATTATGGTTTCTCATATATCTTGTTTATTAACTTGTTTTCTGATGTCTTTTATCGATATCTTTTATACCAAAGGTGAATTTACATCATTATTTTACATTCTGTCTTTAAAAGGGGAGAAATAGGTATGACAATTAAATATTCATATCAGATATAGTTCTTATATTGGTGTAAATTTTCCCAATATTGTTTTTATTTTAAAGATTTCTAAGCAATAAAGAATTTTAGGGGAAAAGAGAAGAAATTAATATTTGCGAGAATATAAATTATATAATACTGTATTTGCTGAAAAGCATGTAAGAAACAAAATTACTTTAAAACATCAAGTTAAGCTAATTACAAAATTGTCATTTATCTAAAAAATATTAACTTCTGAGGTAATCATCTCACTAGTTGAAATTCTCAATAGTTCTTAGTTGTAGAGTGCCAAAATTTCTTTTAATCTTTTGTTCATGAAGCAACTAAGGATTGCTTCTGTCAGCTCACCTCCCCATCGAGCTTCCTGTTCATGTAAGAAATACTTCAAGGTATTTTTGTTAGGCTTATATGTATTAAAAGCCTATATTTGATAACTTTGTGATTAAGTTATTCTATATAAGATTTTTTCCCTTTAAGATTATATTATGAAAAAGGTTTTATTGGTCACTTTTTATATATTTTAACATATAGTCCAATTTACTTTCTTAATAATCTGGAATGGATCTGTATTTGTGACCTTCCTCTAGATATAAGAAAAAACTTTCTTGCTTTCTCCCTTTCTACAATCTCTCTATTAAAAGAATCTAAAATTTTGATTGCTTTTTTTTTAAGAGTTTTTAAACTGCTGTGTAGCCTAGGCTGGACTCAAACTCAAGATCTTTGTACCTGACTGAGTGCTGAGAGTAACAGTATGCACCACCATTCTGGTTGTATTTTTTTATTTAGGGTAGTTACTGGGAACTGCTGGAAAGCTGTCTCAGCAGCTAAGAGTGCTTGCTGCTCTTGTAGAGGCTTTAAGTTCTGTTCTTGTAACTCACATCACGTGCTAACAATGGCCTGTAACTACTCCATGGCATCTGACACGCTCTTATGGCCTCTGCAGCACTGCACATATTTGTAGACAGTCAGATGCATATCCTTGTAATTCAAAATAAAATTTAAAAAATCTTAAAAAGTGATAGTTGCTAGAACTATCAAGAATTAATGACTTTTCCCATCACTGTTTTGTCTTAATCCTGTGTTTCTATCAGTTTATTTTGCTTCATGTTGAAGAATTTCCTCTCTCTTTGTTTTAAAAAAGTACCTCTATTTTTCTTACACTTAAACAATACTTCGTAATGACTTTATCTTGCATTTATTGGTCTGAAAAACATTCTGTCTGTTTTTTGTCTTTTCATGTATATGTATGTATGTATGTATGTGTGTGTGGTATGCATGTGTTCACATGTGTGTAGGAGCACCTGTATATCTGGGTGTCTTTCGAGGCTGAAGACATCAGGAATCTTCAAAACAGAGTCTTTCAATGAAACCTAAATCTTACCAACATGTCTTGTCTTGCTAGCCAGCTTGCTTCAGTGGTTCCCTAGTCTCCAATTCTAAGCTAGAATTACAAGAATGTGGTTGGGTGTGTGTTTTTCCTCCCATCCCCAAGCTCTCAGAATAATGACTCGTTAAGACTTAAAATATATTTACAAATACATAGGCCCTATAGCTAGGTTCTTCTCTGACTAGCTCGTAACTTAAAATAACCCATTTATGCTAATCTGCATTCTGCCATGTGGCTGGTTACCTCTGCTCAGGTACCATACATCTGTCCTCCTCACATATTCTTGGGAAAATCTCTATCCCAGATTTTGGATAGCTCTATCCCAGAATCCTTTCTGCCTGCCGGATGTCTCACCTTCTATTCTACCCTTTCTTCTTCTTCTTCTTTTTTTTCATCAATTACAATTTATTCACTTTGTATCCCAGCTGTAGCTCCCTCCCTATTCCCCTCCCAATCCTGCCCTCCCTCTTCTCCCATCCCCTCCTCCAGTCCACTGATCATCTGACCCTACCCCATCAGGTCTCATCAGGATTCGCTGCATCTTCTTCCTCTGTGGCCCTTTCTTATAGGCCGTAGGCTTTTTACTGATAGATGATACAGCCATACAATACACAACGTAGTCTCTGGACAGCAGGCCTTTACTTGGAATATAGGGATAAAACTCTAGCTCTCTTGCTTGTATGGCAAGCAAGATTACCTGGTGTATTACTGGTTCTGAGGTCTTTCTACTCTGGCTGCTGGAAACATGAAACGGTCACAGTCTGATGAAGCCTACATTATTATTTGTTTCTCAGTGACTCTTAAGAACCTCATCATATTCCCAGCTTCCCTTCTCTGTGCAGCTTTCTCCTTCTTGCTCTTTGATCACAAGTTCCAGTAGCCTTTAGCTTGCCCACCTCCTAACTATGTCCCCTCAACTCAGAGGGACCATACAACTCTGTTCGGGTTTCTGCTCTTGTGCTGCTGCCCAGAAGCTCTGGCCAGACTTGAAATGGGGCAGTTATTGGGCTTACCACCCTTGCTTCTCCTCTCCCAAAGATCTACTCCATACTGCCTGTTATCCAGCATTTGAAAAGCATCTTTTCTTGTATCTTACCCAAACTTTTAAAATAATTTTAATGTAAATCTAACCACATTGCTCTGTTGTAGCTATAAACAATTTTTGTTTTTGTTTTCTTAATTTTCTTTCTGAAAATTTCATAATGTACACAATTAAACATGATTAGACTTATCCCCCATCACCCCTTAATTTCCTTTATATATTCCCTAACATACACCCTTTCCTTTGTTTTTTGTTTGTTTTTTTAAAAATAATCCACTAAATTTAGCTATTGTTGCCCCTATATGCTTGAGTGTGGAGCCCTCTAGTGGAGCATGGGAAACCTAGCCTCAATAAAGAATGAGTCTGCCTTCACCAGCAACCAATTCCTCACTGTTCCTCACTGTGGGGCCTGGAGATATGCACTTCATCTGTGCTTGGCTTCATTTTACAATAGGTCTTGTGTAGGTAACCACAGCTGCTATTCCTTTGTGAATTCTATAGCTATGTAATTCTAGAGCAGTAGTTGTCAACCTCCCTAATGCTGCAACCCTTCAATATAGTTCCTCACAAAATATTTTCAATTACTTCATAACTGTAATTTTCCTACTGTTAGGAATCATAATGTAAATATCTGTGTTTTCCAATGGTCTTAAGCAACCCCTGTGAAAGGGTCATTCTGCCCATAAAAGGGTCATGACCCACATGTTGAGAACTGCTGTTCTAGAAGACAGATTTCACATCACTTTTCCCCATCCTTTGACTCTTTCATTCTTTCTACTGCCTCTTCTGTGATGTCCCCTGAGCCTGAGCTATTTTTAATTAATTTATTTTTAATTAAGATTTTTCATACAATATTTTGATTACAGTTTTCTCTGCCCCTCCTCCCTATCTATCCAATTATAAGTGTTCTCTCACTTTCTCTCTCTCTCTCTCTCTCGCTCGCTCTTGATCTTTCAAAAAAATCAGAAAATATCTTGATCAGTGGTTCTGCTCTGTGAGGAAGTAGACATTTAAGGGTTTGTTTAATTTACACACTTGGTTGTTTATTTCCTATTGTACTGTAAGAATTCTCCTCTGTCATCTCTTTCACTGTTGCTAATGAGACACTATTTTTTGGATCATACTCCCCTTTAGTTTCTATTTGCTGATAACACTCAGGACTAGTCTTCTGTCCTTGATATTTTGAAACTTAATTGATTATTTTTCAATTGTTTTGTGTTGTTTTTTTTTATTGACTTGATACAGCTGATATATCACTGATATGTAGCTCTCAGTGCACATGTTTACCCTCAGTTCACTGATTATCTCTCTAAGTACTTGATTTTTTTTTTTCAGGAAAACTGTTCTCAACTGAGATTATAACTTTTATACTTAGTGTCCTTTCTTTTGTTCGTCTGTCTATCCTTTCCCCTCATTTCAGCTTTGTTTTTTCTTTCTTCTTGGTTTTCCATTTATACTTAGCTCTCAGCTCATAAAATCAGTTTGTTTGTAACTTCAAAAATGTGTGCTTATATGTTTGTGAATTCTAATTTTTTTTTTCCTTAAAACTTCTTCTGTTCTCATTTTCCTGGTATTCTTATTGTCCTTTCATTCTTGATCCATTGGCTCTGCTGCTTTGGTTCCTGCACTTAAAATTTGTTAGCATTGGCACATCTCAGATGCTCATTGTTATCACAGTGTGGGGACCTGTCCTGTGTACACTTCTCAGGGAGAACAGAATGAATGAGACTTACTTCTGGAGTTGACCCTCTTATTGTAACCATTCTAACATTCCATAGAGCATGCTCACACCTCTGTGATGACAGTCTTTCTGACATAATTTTTCTTCTGTAGCTTTCATACTTGAAGCCAATGCAGTCCCCTTTCCTTTTACTGAATTCCTTTTATCTTTGCCTAAATCCTTGCATGTTTTGAAAGCTAATATGTACTCTTATGGAAGGGCAGCATTTCTCTGTGTTCCCAGTACCACCCAGAAACAAAAGCAAAATCAAAGCATTTTTAATATAAGAATTTGTAGGAAGGGGATCTCTGATTTTTGCAACCAGAAATTGGTATGTTTGAGGGTAGAGAGACAGTTTAGCACTGACTTAGTATACAAAACACACTGAGTTTTATCTTCCATACCATAAGATTAAAAAGTAAAAGAAAAAAGTTTCTCCCTTGTCTTTTCTAAGTATTTGAGTATAGGTTAAAGTTACTTCCACTTGTGTTCCTAATTGACAAATCTCTCTCTCTCTCTCTTTCTGTCTCCTTCTCTCTCTCCTTCCCTTCCTTCATCTTTCTGTCTCTCACTGACCTCCCTCTTGCATACCTCTCTAGATGCTGTGGATATTGGTTTATTTATTTTTTATTATTGCTTCCTCATTTTAGCAGAATATATATTTAGCATACCTTTAATTTATCCTGGTATGTATCATTATGTGTTTATAAATATATATGTGTATGTATCTGTGTCAATGTATGTGTGTATGCATACACACACATACACAAAGAGTGGGGGAAGAGGTTTTCTTTGGTTCAGAATTTGAGAAGGTTCAGTTGATTATGGTGAGAAAGCATGGTGGCAGGAGACTGGCAGAATAAAGCATGTGGCAGCTTGCAATAAACAACATTAGCAGTCAGTCAGGAAGCAGAGAAAATTTGGATAGAATGGGACTAGACACTAACCATCAGGACCTGCTTCCGAGTAACCTACTTCACATGAGTCTTTGCCCTCTGTAGGTTCCACAGCCATTCAAAACAGCAACACTGAAGAGTGCCAAGTAGTCAAACATATGAGTTATGGTCACATTCAAACTGTAACATTCTGCTTCTGGCTCACATAGGCTTCCGGTCACCTCTTAATACAACATACATTCAGTAAGATTGCAGAAGTCTTCATGGTCTTACAGTTCTGCTGTTCTCAAAGCAATGCACAAAGTAAACATTTAAATTCCAACAGATAGGAAGGGTACTTGACTTCCCTTTCTGCTGCTGTGTGGAAAACTCTTACCAAAAGCAGATTAATGGAGGAAATACTTTATCTGGCTTCATGTGCAGGTTCGTCACAGAGGAAAGTATGGTAAGAACTCACACAGGGATTTGAAACAGAAGCTATGGAGGAATGCTGCTTGCTGGCTCCCAGGCTCAAACTCAGCCAGCTTCCTTAGACAATCAAGGACCACCTGTCTAGGATGATACCACCCACAATGGACTGGGCCCTCATATATCAGTTGATAATCAAGGCAGTCCTCTCATAGACATGTCAATGGAGCAGCCTGATGAAAACAATTATTGAATTTAAACTCTTTATGTGTTTAATTTTAGGTTATGTCAAAATGACAGTTAATGCTAAATGTAACAAAGTGATAGCAAGGAAAGATCCATCCAAAGTAAGACTTAAACTTAAAATTCCAGCTGGACAGTGGTGGCACTCGCTTTTAATCCAGCACTTGGGAGGCAGAGGTAGGCGGATTTCAGAGTTCGAGGCCATCCTGGTCTACAGAGTGAGGTCCAGGACAGCTAAAGCTACACAAAGAAATCCTATCTTAAAAAAGCAACACACACCAACAACAATAGCTCCATGTTATGTTCTGCAGGTTATGATAATATTGTCTCAGCTTTAACAGGATGGGTAGTCCTACTTATTTTGTAGCATGTAGGGCCTTACTCTTGGATTGACTCTATTTGGTGCCTCAACTTTGACATTGTAAACATTTCAGGTTTATGGCATCTCTCATGTCACCTGGTCTCCTTTGTAACTTGGGCTTTACAGCCCACTCAAGAGCACTTTTTAGTGAAGTTGGCCCTTCTGCATATTGCCTGACCTTAGTGGCTTTCTGGAACCTTTGTGTAAGACTATGGCTGTATCCAGTCTTGCATCTTGCATGCCTACAAACCTGGAATCAATTAAGCAATGACAAGTTCTGCTTCCTGCCTGAGATACTGTTTGGCCCCACTGCCTTATAGCTACAGAAAGCTCAGAGTGCCTCTCTCACTGAAACTGGGAAAACATTAATTAGAAATATTTGGAAAGTTTCCTTGACCAGGGACTTTCTTTTTAAATGAAAGTCTTTGAGATAGGTTTGCATTGTTACACCCTCATGCTTTTGATGGGGGAGGACTTGCTGTAAGGCATCTCCTGTTGTTTTACAGTACAGAGGTTTCTCTTTAGTCCTTTTATCAACGGTAGACACTGCTATATAACTTTAACCCTATTAACCTCCTTTTCTCAACAAACTATATTTTCACATCTTTCTGTTTTCTATTACAGTAAACTGAGAACAGTGAAGAGGAAGCATGCCATAGACTGACTGTTACATTGTCTTGAATTTTTCTTTGCTGATAAAATAATCCATTCCTTCCTAATCCATCTTAATCAAATTTTAAGGATACAAGCAGATTACAGCCAGATTTTTGCTGAATACAATATGATTGGCTTCTAGGCCCAATTACTAATAAAGTCCATATTTACCCACTGAAACTTCATGAGTCTGACCTTTACTCTCTGTGTCGTCCTCCCACCGCCTCCAGCCTTCTGTTCTTCCAAACTCCTGGCAGAATTTTCATCTCTGTTCACAGCTTTCTGGGGCTTCTTGAGCCCACAGCTACAAACCCTTTCACATGTTCCCCACAACCCAGTTCTGAAAGCCTGCAAACAACATGGCCAAGTTTATCAGTGCAACCATCCCATTTCAGGTACTAGTTTTCTGTATTACTCATCTCTCCATTGTGAACAAATACCTGACAAAAATAAGGAGGAGAGATATATTTTGGCTCACTGTTTCAGATGATACAGTCATCCTGGTAAGAAAGGCATGTGACAGCTGGTTACAAATTGTCAGTTGGCAGGAAGCAGAAAATGAACTCAGCAGTGATTGTTTTTTTTTTTTTAAGGAATATTATGGTTTTTTTTTTTCCAAGATAAAATCTGCTAATTCAGAATTCCTTCATTTTCTTAGTACCTAGGTATATATGTATAAAACTGCCTTAGAAGGATATGGCTGTGTGAAAAAAAAAATTTTTTTTTCAATATATTTGGGTAGATGTGTCATATAATGTTTTTACCAACTGACTAATTCAACAAGGCTGTTTTTAAGCAGTTTGGGAGTAGTAGAAATATAAAGATTAAGTGAGTAGAATTTATCTCTATAATAATTTGTAAGCAAGTGTTAGACAAAAATATGTATACTAGTGTATTAGGCATAATTCTCTAGCAAAGCATATAGAAACATTATAGAGTATTTATTTATATGAGGATTTGATATAGTTACAAATGCTGAAAAGTTTCTATATGGGAGTTTGTGAGCCAGGGAAGCTTGTCAGTGACACACAGGAAGCCAGAAACATCTAAACATAAGATATTGCTACTGTAGTCTCCAGTCTCCAGCACAGACTGAGAGTCCCATGGAAATTTAATTAGTTCAAATCCAAAGGCTAACGAACCTGGAGTCTGATGTCCAAAGAAAAAAGAAGTAAAACATGCCTGTCTTAGAAGTAAAAGTCAGAGAAACTGAGTGGTTCCCCTTTCTTTTTTGGAGGTCTTTTTAGAATTCTCCTTTTGCTCATAATTTTAGACTATATTTGGGGATGATAGATGAGATGAGATAAATAATTGTATAGCTTTTTTTTCTTTCCAATTATTTTATTTTTTTTTAATTATACTTTATTTACTTTGTATCCCCCCTCTAGTTTCGTCCCCCCTCCCCTCCCAATCCCTCTCTTTCTCCCCCTTCTCCACACACTCCCCTCCCCAAGTCCACTGATAGGGGAGGGTTTCTTTTTCTTCTTTCTGATCCTAGTCTGTTAGGTCTCATCAGGAGTGGCTGAATTGTCTTCCTGTGTGGCCTGGTAAGGCTGCTCCCACCTCAGGGGGAGGTGATCAAAGAGCAGGCGAATCAGTTCATGTCAGAAGCAGACCCTGTTCCCATTACTGTGGAACCCACTTGGACACTGAACTGCCATGGGCTACATCTGTGCAGGGGTTCTAGGTTATCTCCATGCATGGTACTTGGTTGGAGTAGGAGTCTCAGGAAAGACTCAAATTTTTTGGTTCTGTTGCTCTCCTTGTGGATTTCCTGTCCTCTCCAGCTCTTACTGTTATTTCCCACTTCTTTCATAAGATTTCCTGCATTCTGCTCAAAGTTTGGCCAAAAGTCTCAACATCTGCTTTGATAGTCTGCAGGGCAGAGCCTTTCAGTGGCCCTCTGTGGGAGGCTCCTAACTTGTTTCCTGTTTTCTTCTTCTGGTGTCCATCCTCTTTACCTTTCGGAGTGGGGATTGAGCATTTTAGCCAGAGTCCTCCCTCTTGATTAGTTTCCTTAGGTACAGATTTTTCTATAGTACAGATTTTAGTAGGTTTATCCTATATTATATGTCTATATGAGTGAGGATATACTGTGTGTGTCTTTCTGTAGCTTTTGTTTTTTTATTTTAAATTTTTATTAATGTGTGTGGTCAGAGGACAACTTAGTGGAGTCATTTTTCTCATTTACACCTTTACCTAGGTTTCAGGAATTGAACTTATGTTGTCAAGCTTGCATAGGAAGCATCTTTACTCAGAATAATCTCACTAGCCCTAGACTATTTTTATTGAAGCTTTATTACACCTTTATGAAGATTTCCAGTCATACTCTATTTCCAAATATGTAAACAGCCTTCCTCATTGCCAATAGTCTGTGCCAGACTGTACATTTGTTAGAACCGAGAAACCTAGACTGACATGTTATAACTGTCCAAAGTGCATCATTTATATCAGGGTTCACTTTTGTATTGTCCATTTGGTAGGTCTGTAGATACATGACGGCATGTAGCCACCATGTATAGTCACACTTTTGCCACCTTTTGAGGAGCTGCTTGTAAGTACTAGCTTTAGTAAGGATTTCATATAAGAACATACTTCTCATGATGCAGCCAGCCTTGATGAGACCTGATAGGCTAGGGTCAGATAGAAGGGGAGGAGAACCTCCCTTATCAGGGAACTAGGGAAAGGGTATAGGGAGAGAGAAGAGGGAGGGAGGGGAGGTGGGAGTGGAAGGAGATGAGGGAGGGGGCTGCAGCAGGGATACAAAGTGAATAAATTGAAATAAATAAGAACATACTTCTCAGGTCTCCACAGAAGTTTTTTTTTTTTTTTTTTTTTACTTATGATATAATTTAATCATAACAAAGTTTACCAGTGCTAAGTTTGTCCCATTGAATAATTGACATATACGTATAATCATATGTATACTGCTTTATCATGCTACTGAATATTTCTACCATTTCTCCAGTTTTCTTATACCTGTCTGAAGTAGATCACTCCCCTATCACCAATCTGCTTCCATTGAGTATAGTTCTGAGTCTTTAATTTTTTAGACATTTATTGAAAATTATGAATTATATAGTATACAGTTTTACACGACTCACTATTTAGATCAAATTGTCCTCTGTCTCACCGAGATCTGCCTGTCTTTGCTTTCCAAGTGCTGGGGTTCTAGAGACGTCCCACCACACCTAACTATGGTGCTGGAGAGGTAGCTGAGAGGTTTATATCTGGATCAACAGGCTGCAGGAGGAGACAGAGAGAGAGAGACTAGGTTTGGCTTGGGCTTCTGAAACCCCAAAGCCCCCAGTGACACTTCCTCCAACAAGGCCATACCTACTCCAACAAGGCCACACCTCCTAATAGTGCCCACTCCCTCTGAGCCTGTGGGGGCCATTTTCATTCAAGCCACTATACTATCAGTCAGTGGGATATTGCAGAGACCATTCATATTCTCAGAGATTACCTGAAGTACCTTGGTGCATGAGCCTTTCCAACATGTCTCTTACATATGAAACAACTGCAGTCTATGAAAAGAGTATTCTACCATTGCAGTTTCATTCTTTAAAAAAAAATAAGTTTCTGTAGCATTTCTAGTTCTGTCCTTTTTTATTTTTAAGGTACTGAGTGATTGAGGGTGAGACATTTTTGTAGTGAATATATACTTTATTTGTGTTTTTTAAAAAATCATATCAAGTGACGACTTTCTTTTAATAGTCTGTTTACACAATGACATAATAACATTTAATGACAGTATTATTTTGATATGCTTAGATTAGTTATAGTGTCATTTTGTTTTCTTTGTCTATTTTCCCTCTGGTTCTACTCTTGCTGTCTTTATTTTATCTGATTACTTTTAATATTCCATTTTAATCCATCATATAATTTTGATTGTATATTTATGTAAGTTTTCAGTAGTGATTGCCTCAAGGTCTCAGAATGTATAGTTTTATTTTCATAATGTATTTATAAACTATGTTTTGTTAATTGAGCAATGTTATGGTTAACTGTAGTTGTCAGCCTGACACAACTTAGAGTCACCTGTGAAGAGTGTCTCGGTGAGATATTGTCATTATTGGGTTGGCCTGTGGGCATGTCTTTTTGAGATTGTCTTAAGTCAATTGATGTGGAAAGGCCCAGCCCACTGTGGACAATATCATTCCCTAGGAAGGAAGTCTAGACCTCTATGATCCTAGGAATTAAGCTGAGTAGCAAGCAAATGAGCATGAATCGCTCTCTCACTCTCTCTCGCTTATCTCTTTCTCCCTCTTGCTCTTGCTCTGCTCTTGACTGTGGCTGTGATGTGACTTGCTACTCCAAGCTTTTACCACTGCGACTTCTGTACAGTGATGGACTATATGTAACCTGGGATTATAAGCTGGAATAAGCTTTCTCTGCTAAGTTCCTTTTTATTGGGGTATTTTATTACAGCAACAGAAATGAAATAAGAAAAACTGGGCATGGAAAAATGTTGCCACCATAGTGGTTCTTTTACCTTCTTCGTGCAACCAGGAATGTTAGTTGCTGTGTGTTGCTGGATTTTGAACCAAGGAATTTGCACATGCTGGACAAACATGCTGTCACTTAACTATACTTTCAGTCCTTGATTATTCCTTTCTATTGTCTAATATATTTAAGAACTAAGAGAAAAAGAACATTTCTCATAATTATTGTTCCCTTCTATCCAATTTTCCAAGCTGTCTAATTCTTATGTATTTATATTTACAGCCCCATCTCTGAAGAAATTCCTTTTTTAAAAAAAAATTATTATAAAGAACTTGTAAATAAAAAACACCGCTTAGCAAAACCAGATAAAATCTATCAGACACGAAAGCAGAGCCAGAGAGAAGTGATTCCTTTAGCAGTGTTTTGTTAATTGGTATCACTTTAATGAAATGGGTTTTGTTCTGTAGACAGGGAACCTGGACCTGAACAGTATCCTCCTCTCCTGGCTTCCCAGGTAGCTTGATGACAGGCATAGACCACTGTGTTAACACACAATTGCTTTAAATCAGTTCCTCTAATTATAAGGTCTCTTACATTATACTAAGATACCTTCAGTTTATCTTTATTTGTTGAGTGATAGCTTTTATAAATCCAGTATCCTAGGGTGACAGTTTACTTATTTGAAAGATTATGATGTGAACTGTTTTTTATTCTGTGTAGTTTTTAATGAGATACCTTCACCTTTTGAAATTTTTCTTCATCTGTAGCAAATATTTTTCTGGATGCTTTGAATATTTTATTTTGGCCCTTAGTTTTCATGATTAGGTTTTCTCTGGGTATGGTTAGGTTTTTTTAGTTCCAGCCACTTTATTATTTTGATGTCCATGCAGTTCTGGAGTATCAGCATTATAATACTTTATCTAACATACTTACAGATGATTTTGCATGAGACTCAAATGATTTTCCAATATTATTGCCATTATTTCATTAAAAAAAAACTTTAATCTTTGGCAAGGTCTTCAATTTTGTTAGTGTTTTAGGTTTTGGGGATAGGGGTTAAATATTGGTTGGTTTGGTTGGTTGGTTGGTTTTTGGGTTTTCTTTTGTTGCTGTTGTTATTTTCTTTTGAGCTAGTGGAGGTCAGTGCTCCCAATTAAATCTAGGATTTTGCACATGCAGGGCAAGCACGCTGCCATGATGCTCTATCTCCAACCCCGTCAGTGATTTGAAATAGATTCACATTAGATTGTCAAACATTTAGAACATCAAGCTTCTGAGAGATGGCCAGTAGTGACCTGTATGTGACTATAAAGAGATGGAGTGTTAGGGATGGAGAGCTTACAGGGGACCACCAATGTACATTCTCGTGTCATTCATGTTTTAGTGCTGTGACTTTTCTCACCTCGCATTCAGCATTACAACTAATGAGGTCTCCACTTCACAGCTGCACTTGTCTATACTACTGTGCAATAATTGGTACTATTTATTATAACCTTGATTCTTCAGGAAATAAGATTGACATCAGTGATTTAAAGTTCTACCTATAAATGAATATTTTCCATTAATGCTAATACCCATGATATGTTGAAATCACTTGAAAATGTAAATATATTTACACTGGCATTTATTTGTGTATGTGTATGAATGTAAGGATGTACACAGACATCTAAGGATAACTTGGAGTAGTTGGTTTTGATCTGTTGCTTTGTTAAGCAGGGCCTCTCTTGTCTTTGTTTTCTATAATTAGGCACTAAGTTTCTATAAGAGCAGGAAAGTATTGTACCCATTAAAAACACTACATTTCATGGTCCTGCAGTTGCAGGTTTCAGTAAACATTAGTTGGGGAAAGTTACAACATGCACAGTGCCTAGTGCTCTTGTGTATTCAGAACCAAGGTTTTAGGGAAGTTGTACAGTATGATGTGAATGAACACTGCAAGAAATACTTGTTTCGTTATACGTCTGATTTTTTAAATAATTGTTGCTCATATGTGTTAGAAGATACGAAAGAAGTGTCTAATCTTTTAACTTATCTGGGCCACACTGACATCTACAAAGTTAACACTTGAAAGCTATACAATCTGTTTTACAAAACAAATTAGAGAAAAGTCTCACAGTCTCATAATTTGTATTGTGCTGCTTTTATAACTGTCCTACTTCCCTGTAGCCCTGCGACACTTCTATGAATCCTTTTAAAAATTCATTCACATATAAACACTGTATATGGAGGTTAAAGGGGGTAGCAGCATCAGACCCTACTACTACAGAAACTGAGACAGAAGGACCATCGAGCCCAGAAACTCTCAAAGTCAGCTTTGGCAATAGAGTAAGACCCTGCCTCCAAAAGCAACAACAAATATCCCTCAGTCATATAGCATTTTTCTCTTCAACTACAAAATTCAGAATTTACTAGATGATATTTGAGTAATTACTGTGTACAACAAAACTACCTCAAACACTTTCTGAACTTGACTTTACCATTCTTTTTACAGCATGACCTTTATTCTTAGCCGAGTTTTTTAATATGATCAATCACTACAGTCAACACACTAAAATTTGTCTTTGCCTTTCTGTTAGCTGCCATATGCATATCTACCAAATGCAGATGTTACCAGGTCTCTTTCTTCGTTAACTATTATTGAGCCATTTAGTTTCTGCCTTACCTTAGGTATTTCTTCTTTTGACTTCTGAATCTCCAAAGCAGAATTTATACTAATTTATACTCCCTTTGGTCCACCCATATCCCTTACTTATTCGTGTGTGTGTGTGTGTGTGTGTGTGTGTGTGTATGTATGTGGTATATATGATGTGTAAGTATGATATGGAGGTGGTGTGGAAGTAGTTTGGAGATAGTTTGGAGAGGGGGTGTTTGTGTGTGTATTGTGTGTGCACGTGTGCAAGTTATTCTGGGCCTCCTTGCAGTTGTAAGCAAGTTCTCTACCACAGAGCTACATCACCCACCCACACATCTATTCTTAATGTGTTAGTGAATTTGAGGAGGGACTGGAAATATAAGTGAAAAATAAAAAAAAAAACAGGTTTGTAGAAAAGTCTGTTTCTATAAAAACTTGCTCATATAAATTCATACATATGAATAAAAGCATATTTGGGAGATAATTTTCTTTTAATTTAAGGTACTCAAATGTTAGCTTCATAAGTGTTCAATGCTTTTTAAAATTTTTCCCATGGTAAACCTCTATAAATATGAAATATACATATGTGTGTGTAAAATAGGTTCAGTCAAAAGTAATTTTTTGAGAAAAAAGTGAAAAAATGCTCAAAAGGCTCTGTTTGAATCATTTCTGACATTACCAATGACCTTAGAAAACAATTTATATTATGCTGGAATTAGAATCCAGATTTATAGAGGGTTAAAAGATGATTGACAGTCAGAAAAATGGAGATAATGAGTATCAAAGTACACTCACCACACATGGATAAAAGATAATAGATGGGAAAATGGATTAAGAACTCTTTTTAAGTTGAAGAAAGTTTAAGCATGATTGTAGGTTGAAGGAAGAGAAAGTAAATAATTGGATAATCTGGTAGTTTTGCTGAATGAAGCATGTGAGTAATTTCTAATAAGCTAATTCTATGTTATCAGTAAGCTGTATTTGAAAATGAGTCATTTTGCGCCTGGGGCTGATCATTTGCAGTAGAAGGCATACCTGAGAGCGGAGTTTGATTTAGGTCTGATAGCTAATGTGCAGCATATTTTTGGAAATCAGCAATGAATATAAAAGTTTGTGTGTGTATATTGTATAGTATTCACATAGACATCTAGAAGTGGATTGGATCTTTTCAAAGGCAAAGGCAAAAAAAATAGTGCTTTGGGTTTTAATGAGGAAAACACTCTTTAAAACCTCTTCAATGAATATAAAAACATCTGCAATCTCTGTTTTTAAATAATTATACTTGGAGTTTAATGGCTTCCGTTCTGAATTTACACGCCAATATGGCCGTGGGAAGGGCCAGGGCTTCTTAGTATCTAGAAATGACCAGTATTAGCCAGAAGAAATAAGTGGCATGTAGATGTGCCTGGGTAGCAGGACAATGTGGCCCCACTCATTCTTTAAACTTAGTACATTAAATGACAAACAGGGAATCCTGCAAAACCTGGCATCTCTGTATGGAGGCAGGCCCAGCTCTTCAAGAGGAGCGAAGCCAAGGAACAATGAGGAAGAGGTATGCTTCCCGCATGCTCAGTACCTCCGCCACACAGCCATTTTTTAGTTCATCGCCTTCTTTTCTTGCATGATTAAATGCTTAACAATTATTTTAAGATTTTTGTAAGTCTATAGGGACCTGTTAATATATTTTGACTGACATGCTGTGTCATAATTTTGCCCCATAACTGTTACTCAGTCTTCTGAATTTTAGTTTCTTTTCTTTTGATATAATTTTAAAATTTGTAATTATAACATTTCTTTCTTTGCAGAAATAAATTGCTTTAAATTAAGTACTTGAAAGCTAATATTTCATTTTCATTAACCAAATTTCAGAACTTTTGTTCAGATTAACACTTTTTCAGAAACTATATATTTTTTTTCTTAGCAGTAAAAAGTATTCACAATTTTACTTTTAAGTAAATGTTTGGTTTTCTTTTTGTTGTTCCTATTTTAGGTTTATCTGGCAAGACTGAGGCAAATAAGACTACAAAATTTTAATGAACGCCAGCAGATAAAAGCCAAACTTCGTGGTGAAAATGTAGGTAAAAATCAATTTTTTTCACTAAGTAATTGAATAATAGATTAAGTTTAAACATGCTATCTTCATAATAAAGTTAAAACTGTTAACAGAAATTGAAGGTCAAAGACCAGAAAACTGTATTGTAGGGATGAAGCAAGTCTAAGTACATGATTTCAAATTAGCAAGATCATTTGTTCTATAGGAATTTCAATAGAGAAATACCTGGTGTCCGTAAAAGGATTAAAGACCACTTGACAGTGTTCTCTTTCTGTCTTTTGCTCTGGGGGTCTCAGCTGCAGTTGTGGGAGAAAACTGATAGTGCTGAGTGGCTTCTTTTCACATGTGGCACTGGCAGGACACTGAGCTTGGTGCTATTTGCTAAGTAATGTGCTTGTTGACAATTGTTCTAGAAAGAAGCTGATGGTGCCAAAAGACAAGAAGCAACCGAAGAGGCTGACTTGAGGCTCAGAAAGATGGAGTCACTTAAGGTATAGATGCAATTAATACAACTTCTTAGGGAAAGGAAAGCTGAGGAAGAAAAGTTGGTTTGTTTGTTTTTTTAATTTTTATTTTTTTAATATTAGTTACAGTTTGTTAACTTTATATCCCTGCTGTATCCCACTCCCTCTTTCCCTGCCAATCCCACCCTACCACCCTCATCTCCTCCCTGCCCCTTTCCAAGTCCACTGATAGGGAGAACCTCCTCCCTTTACATCTGATACTGGTTTATCAGGTGTCTTCAGACTTTTCATATAGTTGGATAATTTTCTTCTCTTGGTTTTGCCTTTGATTTCCTCTTTGTCTGTCACCTTACAATTTCTTTCTTTCTTTCTTTCTTTTTTTTTTTTTTTACAATTTCTTAAAAATAGCATTTTTCTCCTTTATACAACATTGATGGAGTGCAATGAGGTAAAATTTATATGTGAATATATAAAACCATAACGTGTAATTCTGTAAAAATAGAAACAACCAGAATGGGCTTACTCCTGTAATTCCTGCATTCAGTGGGCTGAGGCAGAAGGATTGCCATGAATTGAGGCCAGTATATATATACTGTCTCAAAAGAGTTGACTTAAAAATGAAATCTACAGGTTTCTAGTTCTTCAAAGATGAATGGAATTATGTATAATAATTGTCTTAAACATTTACATTTTAATTTCCATTCTAGTACATTGGACTTATTTTCACAAACAAAAACTGATCCGCTATGGTCCAAGGTGAGAGGGGTACAGAGTGAGCATATATTTTTATTCTGGAACCACACACGTATTTCTTTGTTGGCTACAAAGTCAGTGCCATTTTAGACCTGTATTGGAGGATGAGGACCATAAGCTGGCCTAATAACTAATTGTGCTAATGATTTTTATTTTTAGGCCCAAACACATGCACGTGCTGCTGTACTAAAAGAACAGTTGGAGCGAAAAAGAAAGGAAGCATATGAACGAGAAAAGAAAGTGTGGGAAGAGCATGTAAGAATCTTTTACTTAAGCCTTCTTGAACTAATATCCTTGGGCTCTTACTAAGGAGTCAGTAGGCTTTGTAGTTTGTAAATCTTGTAGCACTGAGGATGGAACCCAGGGCCTTGTGTATGCCAGGCAAGCACTCCATGACCACTCTGGAGCAGCCCTTTTTTCCTAATTCTTTTTCAATTTATTTATTTTTAATTTATTATGATTTATTCATTTTATATCCCAGCTATAGCCCCTGCCTCCTAATCCTGCCTTCCCTCCCTCTTCTCTCATGCCCCTCCCCAAGTCCACTGATAAGGAAGGTCCTCTTCCCCTTCCATCTGACCCTAGCCTATCAGGTCTCATCAGGACTGGCTGCATTGTCTTCCTCTGTGGCCTGGTAAGGCTGCTCCTCCCTCAGGAGGAGGTGATCAAAGAGCCAGCCACTGAGTTCATGTCAGTCCCAGTTCCCCTTGCTACGTAACCCACTTGGAGACTGAGTTGCCATGGGCTACATCTATGCAGGGGTTCTAGGTTACCTCTCTGCATGGTCCTAAAGAAGCTAAGGAAGGAGGACCCTGAGTAAGATGCTCAATCCTCACTCAGAAAGGCAAACAGGATAGCCATCAGAAGAGGGAGAAAACAGGCAACAGGACAGGAGCCTACCACAAAGGGCCTCTGAAAAGACTACCCAGCATGGTTTTAAAGCAGATGCTGAGACTCATAGCCAAACTCTGGACAGAGTGCAGGGAATCTTATGAAAGAAGGGGGAGATAGAAAGACCTGAGGGGACAGGAGCTCCACAGGGAGAGCATCAGAACCAAAAAATCTGGGCCCTATTGGAGACTGATACTCCAACCAAGGTCTATTCATGGAGATAACCTAATTTTTTCTAATTTTTATTCTCTCTCTGTTTCCCCTCTTTTTTCCTTTCTCTTTCTCCTTACCTTTTCTTGTCCCTTCCAGCCCCACCCCAGCATCCTTTGTTTTTCTAATTTAAGGATAATCTGCCAGTGATTTATACTGCTACCTCAAGATCTTTGTAAATTCTTAAAATACTTACATAATACTACCTTATGTACAAAATGCTATCTTTCTGTGGTAGACTGTCTTCTGTTCAGGTCTTCTGTTTATTTTGCTAGTACTTTATGTATGGGTGATTATAGGTTTAGCATATACTTTAATTTTCTCAATGGACTCGCCCTTCTTTTGGGCTTTACTCCCTTTTCATGATCCTTTTCCTTAATTCATATGCTTTTTTTTTTTCTTTGTTAAATAAACTTTAGGGTAATTTTGTTGTTTTAATTCTGTTGGAATTTGTATTAGTATTACATGAAATGTAGGAATTATATTTAAGAAATGTGTTTACAAAGTTTTATTCAGGAACACGTTAACTTTATGTGTTTATTCATTATTTTATATCCTAATTTTTTATATTAAAAATTTTTATTATAAAAGTTACATGTAGCTCATTTGCAGTTCTATTATTTTCCATTCTTAACAGAATATTGCTCATATCTGGAGAAATTTTAGACTTTTGCTAATATTTAGGCCATAATAAATTTTCTAGTCTACAGATTTTTATTTAGTTTGGTGGGATTTTAGAATATAGTCACATCACTGATATGCTATAGCGTCTCCTCCAGTCTATTTTTATAGCATGCAGGCATCTGTAACTACTGCACGTATGTTGCTTTTCTTTAATTGCCAATACTTCACACAGCAAAGAAAGGACAAAACACTTCATAAAGTCACATTTACAGTTCCAGTCAGAACAGGAATCGGCCTTGTCTTATTGCCAGAGTCTTAATTCTTATACTTTTTTTTTTCTCTGCTTTCTGTAAGACAGGACTTTTCTTATTATTTTGCTAATTGTTGTATTACCTAAGTAATAACAGGGATGATTTTTTCTTGTCCTTAACAGAAATGATCCAATACAGCACTATGTGCTATAACGTAGGAAGAAATTATAGTTTTATATCTCATTTAATCAAGTTTTTTAACAGATCTTGAATGGAAGAGTGAGAACTCTATAGAGCTCAGAAATAAAACTAAGAGTTTCTCAGTTAAGTTTTCTTTTATTTATATCCAGTGTAATTTTGGATGTAACTTTTCTAAGTTCTTCAGTCTTCACTACTGACATTTTTCTCTTTAACTTCAAAACTCTGAACAGTAGAGAACTCACTTTTATGTTATTACCTCCTTTCTGGCCTAAATTTCAGAGTTAGCAAAAACAAGACTTGAATAATGGCACAGTTCCCATCTTTTCAGACATCTCGGAGTTGTTTCCTGGTCCAGTGGCCAGAGTGTCACCTGGCTTATTTAAATTACGCACTTGACTTGTGCTTCACTTGTTCCTGTTCTTATTTGTACTCTCAGGCACAGTATCAGTACAGGGCTAATATGAAACAGTAACTGGCAGTTTAACATTTTTGCCCCCAAACAACCAAATTTGTCAAAAGTGAAACTTATTCCTTTGCTGGTCAGAGCAGTCATTTCTTGGATTACCCAAATCTCTTCCAAACTTACCTTGCTGAAAAATAGTTGTGAGCCTACCAGTGGTTGGAAACAGTGTGTATGAAGTCGCCTAGGGTTGTATCTTCAGCACAAGAAGCAAAAGCTTTACTAGCACATACTGCTTTCCACATTGGCAAAGACTATTAGGACAAGTCAATGTAAAACTGTGTGTGCGTGTGTGTGTGTGTGTGTGTCTTTCTCATAGTGAGCTTATTACCATCATGTTCAGCTACAGTATCACAATGGTATGTATTGAGGTCATTGTTCTTCTTTATTTTTAGATTAACCTTAAATAACCCATTCAAACATTCTTCTTAGTCCTTGAAAATAGGTGAAATGATATTGTATTCATCAAATATGACAAACTTACATGTAGTCCAGTTGAGCATTAATTTTTATATTAATTATTTATTTTATTTACTTTTCATCCCACCTGCAGTTTTCTCTCCCTCCTCTCCTCTAAGTCCTTCCCCCCTCCATTCCTCTTCAGTTTCTCTGCAGCAAAGGGAGCCCTCTCATGGGTGTCAACTAACCCTGGCATATCAAGTTGCTATAAGACTAAGCACACCTTATATGGAGGCTAAAGAAGGCAAGCCCAGTAGGAGGAAGGGGCCCAAGAGCAAGCAACAGAGTCAACAATGGCCCTTGCTTTTACTTTTAGGAGTCCCACATGAAGACCAAGCTGCACAACTGTAGCATATGTGCAGAGGGCCTAGATCCGTCCCTTGCATGTTCTCTCCTTGGCAAGTCAGTCTCTATGAGCTCTATGGGCCCAAAGCTAGTTGTTTCTATTAGTCTTCTTGCGGTGTCCTTGATCCCTCTTTCAGCGTTATTTTTTTTTTACATGTTGGAACATATTTTATTTTTTAATACAATTTTTCTTATTATAATTTATTCACTTTGTATCCCAGCTGTAGCCCCCGACCCTTGATCCCTCCCAATCTCACCCTCCCTTACTCTTCTCCCATGCCCCTTCCCCAGTCCATTGATAGGGTAAGACCTTCACCCCTTCATCTGACCCTAGCTTATCAGGTCTCATCAGGACTGTCTTTCATAGTCTTCCTCTGTGGCCTGGTAAGACTCCCCCTCCTCCTCCACTCCCCACCCCCACTTAGGGGTAGGTGATCAAAGAGCCAACCACTGAGTTCATGTCAGATGTAGTCCCAGTTCCCCTAACTAGGGAACCCACTTGGATACTGAGCTGCCATGGGCGACATCTGTGCAGGGGTTCTAGGTTATCTCCATTGCAGGGTCCTTGGTTGGACTATCAGTCTCAGAAAAGACTAGAATTTTTGGTTCTGTTGTTCTCCTTGTGGAGCTCCAGACCCTTCCAGGTCTTTCTGTCTCCCCCTTCTTTCATAAGATTCTCTGCACCCTTCCCAAAGTTTGGCTATGAGTCTGAGCATCCTTAATACCCTGCTGGGTAGAGTCTTTCAGAGGCCCTCTGTCTTGTTCCTTGTTTTCTCCTTCTTCCAATGTCTATCCTATTTGCCTTTCTGAATGAGGATTGATCATCTTACCCAGGGTCCTCCTTCTTGCTTAGCTTTTTTAGGTGAACAGATTTTAATATGATTATCCTATATTATATGTCTAATATCCACTTATAAATGAGAATATACCATGTGTGTCTGTTTCTGGGATACCTCACTCAGGATGATCTTTTCTAGTTCCCATCATTTGCCTGCAAATGTCATGATTTCTTTGTTTTTAATACCTAAGTAGTATTCCATTGTTTAAATGTACCATAATTTCTGTATCCATTCCTCAGCTGAGGGACGTCTGGGTTGTTTCCAGCTCAACATGTTTGAGCTAATGTCCTTGTATACTTGAGCATATTTTGGATATATGCCTAGGAGTGGTATAGCGGGATCTTGAGGTAGCACTATTCCTAATTGTCTGAGAAAGCGCCAGATTGAGTTCCAAAGTGGTTATACAAATTTACATTCCCGCCAGCAATAGAGGAGGGTTTCCCTTTCTTCAGCCTTATTTTTTAAAATGCCAAATTCAGACAAAAATCTCAATGGAAATCAAATTGTTTGATAATAGTTGATATAGATGTCACTTTTTGGTTCCCCATAGTCTTAGATACTGGGTCAGCTATTCACTGCCATCAGTATGAACACATAGGCCCTCTAGCACAGGCAGCTGGCCTCTACTTTCTGTTTTTGTTATCTATATTACCTTAAAGTGGGGTAAATATCTGTGTCTTAGTTTATTCTGTGATTGGCATGTAGGATACTGACATAGCTTGTTTATCAAATGTTATTTTCACTAGACATGTAGGCTGTACTCACTCAGCTGTGTATTCCTCTCACAGCTCAAGTTCATTTAACTCAGAAAACCCAAACTAGGATTAGCTTTGTCATGGTGATGATAAAAAACAAATGGATAAATTTGCTGGGAATTTTGTGACAGCTTATTTCTAACTTGTGTCTAGAGACTTGTCTAGGAAGTATTTGTCTGTTGAATATAGCCTGATATAGGGAAAGGAAATGTGTCTGCAGTGGATGTCTGCCAGCTTATAGCCTAGACCTGTTCTTCAAAGAGAAAGTAGCTGTGATATACCCTTAGATGCTACAGTAATTACATGTGAAATTATTCTGCATTCAGAATATGAAGTCAGGACCTTTGTCATGGCCCTGACATAAGTACTTATCCTTGATAATCCACATACAGAAATGAAATGGTATTTACTGTTCTGTGACTTAATAGTAAAACTTTCAACAGAACTAAAGCATAGTAATAATATTGATATATGAAATGGAAGATCTTTTTGTCGTTTTCGAGACAGGGTTTCTCTGTGTCGTTTTGGCTGTTGAAATGGAAGATCTTACAGTGATAACTGAAAACCTTTGGTGTAGATGGAAATAATGTGACAATGCCTTAAATCTCTGAAGCTTGTGAGAACACAGCAGGCTGTGTGCTTCTATAGGATTATTTTAAAACCTGTAAGAGCTAGGCACATAGCCCAGCAGTTAAAGGGCTTGCATGGCCTGGCCAAAGCCCTGGATTCAATTCCTAGTACCATTAAGAAATTTAAAAAAAGTTCCTTATCCGGAATATGGTGCTGCATGCCTGTATTCCCAGCATTCCAGAGGCTGAGATAAAAGATGAAGGCCATGCTGGGCTATATATGCCATGAGTTGGAAGCCAGCATGGGCAACATGCACATGTATGCACGCATGCATGCACACACATTCCTATATACACACCAGTATGACTTAAGAAACATTCAAATCAGTGCTTTAGTTCTGTTGAAATTTTTTATATTTAAAACTGGGTGAGTTTTATGCTTAGAAGGAAGTAAATATTCTAGACTCAGCCATGTGATCAGTTTCATTTTTAAAACTGGCTATTTGGTTTTAAGATTTTTATGGGTGTTGTCTTTTATAAAATTTTGTATTTTTTTTAACAACTACTTTATTTTCAGAATTTCATACAGGGGTACTGTATTTCCATCATTTTACTCTATAGTTTTCATCTTCCAAATCTTCCTGTGTTTCTACTGATACACAAGCCCTCAATTCATAACCTCTTTTTCTTTCATTATCATTGTTACATACACACACACAAAGTAACACACACACACAACACACAATGAAGTGAATCCATTTAGTATTACTCATATATGTATATTTAGGGCTGACCACATAAGATTGGCTAACCTATCAGGACTTGGCCTGCAGAAGACTGTGATAAGACTTTTGGTTTTGGAGTTCAGTTTTCTGTTACTCATTTGATAGCTTCTGAATTAAGGGTTCAGGGGAATATTTTCTCCCTTGACACTTAAGGTACATTAATAGCTTACGTCGTGTTATTTTAAGGGTATGTAAATATTTTTAAGAATGACTTCCTTGAGCTCTTGCATCTTTTCATAATCACAGCTTGTACTGAATTTGATTCTCTAGTTCAGGCTCTGCTTAACTCAGCAGACTTGCCCAAGATGTTTGTCTTTATGATTTCTTTATGGTTTTCTTAAGATTTACTTTAATATAGAAATACTTCAACTAATTATACTTTATAGCTTCCTTGAAAATATTAAGCCCATTATAGAGAATTTTCACAGTCAAAATTTTTATTTTGCTCTTAGATCAAAGCTAAGTTATTTACATGAAGGTTTTGGTTTGGAGATGGGGTCCATAACTCAGGCCAGCTTCAAACTTCCTATGTAACTAAGGATGACCTTGACTTTTTTATCTTCTCTCTTCCATTTAAAAGCCCTAGATTTTGAAGCATGTACCACTAAGCCAGGTTTGTGCAGTACTAGGGTTGGAACCCAGGGCTTTGTCTTAGACAAATGCTAGATACTCTAACTAAGCTCCAGCATCAGCCCTCTCTAGGGCACCTGAGACTGTGTGCCTACATTTTCAGAGAGTAGCATTATTATATTATTTATATATTAATTTATGAAGATAGGAATTATGTGAATAAGAAAACCTTAATTTTAAAGGTTCTGATTATCAAGACCTTCCTCACATTAGTCAACTGTTTGATAGTTGAACTATGTCCCTAGTCTGAAAGAACTTTTTAAGGAAGCATGTGTAAATGCTGACAGGGAGATGACATAGGAGGCAAAGTTCCTGAGGTCAAGGAACAAGCCTTAGGTCAGATCCACAGCACTGATGTAAACTCTGGGTAAGGCTCTGCACACCTGTAATTCCAGTACTAGGAAGCTGAGGCTGAGGCTGGAAGGTATTTGGAATTTACTCAACAGCCAGGCTAGACAAACCTGCCCACTTCAGGTTCAATGGGAGATCCTACCGACTACTGAGGTAAGTTAGAGAATGGCTGAAGAAGACACATAGCATCAATCTTTGGCCTCCGTACATACAAGAACATAATTATGACTGAATAAAGTATAATTTGTTGAGATGGTGAGAGTATGGTTCCCTATTCTTTTTAAAGGATATCCTCTATGCCCCTGTGTACAGGTGCCTACCCAATAATTTCAAAAATTACTTTTAAGATAATCTTTAAAATCATGAATTAAAATGAACTGTCAGCTGAGAAGGGCATTTAATGCCATCCTTTCCTTAGTGAAATTGTTTCAGTCTATATTATACCTTCTACTTAATTTTAGTTTTCTTTGAGTTTAAAAGCATTTGCCTTTGGATCACTGTTTTCTGGGAACATCTGCTCTAAAACCTCCAGTGCACTATCGAAACCTTAACCTCTGATTGTGCACAGATGACTTTTCATTTTTATTCTGCATTCTAAAGATCTGAAACATAGTTTCTGCACGTTAGTTCATCAGTACTTCAGTCTAGGCTTTTGGTGTTTAAGCCAAATGACCTTTTTTGATAAAGGTTAAATCAATACTTGCTGTGTACTTCACACAACTTATTTTAGTTGATCTCTTCAGAAAAGAGAAAATGGAACACCATTCTGTTGTTACAGAAAAAAAAAGAAATAAGAATAATTAATGATATTAAACTGTGCTTAACTCAATGTTTGCATTGTTTAAACAAATAGTTACTGGTATAAAAGAAAAATCTAGACCCTAAATATTAGAATTACCACTTTATTCATACCTCAGCAAACACTGTCTGAAATACTCTCGGAAAGTCTTACTGAATTCAGAAAGATGTAGGCAGCAACTGATTGCATGTCACCATCAGTTCATGTAAATTTCATTTCCTCTATTGATTGATTATATATATAGTTCACTGGCTTGGGAACTAGAGAGATTAAAAGTACACACTGCTCTGGCAGAAGACCTGAGTACAGATGTCAGTACCCATGTCCGGCAGCTCAGCCAGCTGAAAATCTCACTTCCCAAGAACCTGGGGTCACCTGCACACATGTGTACTTGTGTGCATGCACACATACACACAATTACAAAATATAATAACACAGCTTTAAGCTCACAGCTTGTATTGATTGTAGTCTAAATGGCTAGCACATGATAAAAACATATATTCTTATAATGTAATAAATAAGTAAATCTTACTTTCTGAACCTGTCACTCATCCATTGTCATTCATGTTGATATTTTATAATAATAAGTGCCTGTTGTGTTGAAAGGTAGGTTTTCAGACTTTTAGAAAATAGCACAAAACTTGGGAAAAAATTCAGAAGCTTTTTTTCTGAAATGTAAGATTAATAAACTACTTTTACACAAAACATTATATTAGATTAAAATAAATTAATTGTATTAGAAGTGAGTGTTTTATAACACTTTTAAATATTTTTTCTGTTTGTCTTTGTTATTTTTATGGGTATGTGTGTGTGCCTCCATGAGATGATGTGCAAGAAATGTGTTCACGGTCCCATGGAAGCCAAGGAGGGCATTGAATCCTCTGGAACTGCAGTTAGCAATGCTTGTGAGCTGCTGCATGGCTGCTGGGAACTGAACCTAAGTCCTTTGCAAGAGCACTCTTACCTAGTGAGCATTCCTAGAGGACTTTGGGGGGGGGGTCGTTTTATGAGACACAGTGATAGCAAATTTGATTTAGGAGTGTGTGACACTTGGCTATATTTACATGAGGCTGGAGGATGTTCTTGTTCACTGTTTTGCCAGCACATCTATCCTAATGTCCAACACAGTGAGTAATTAAGGAATGAAAAATGATCTGTACTAGGCATAAAAGAGATGGGGTCCTTTTATTTTCCCATGAAAATATGAAATCCAGCGTGTTTAACTTTGTGTTCTGTGTTCTGCAGCTGGTGACAAAGTTAAGGAGCTCAGATGTCCCTCCACCTTTGGAGCATCATGAAACAGGTAGCTCTCCGTCCAAGCAGCAGATAAAACCTGTTATTTCTGTGACTTCAGCTTTGAAAGAAGTGGGCCTGGTAAGTTTTATAAAATTTAGAACTTCTCGAAACTAAAGATTATTTTAAATAAAATAAATTCAATGAATTAACATTAGTTCCTAATGTCTCCTTGTTTTTTTCTAGAGAAAAATAGTCTTCTTGATTTTTTTTTTTTTTTTTTTTGGCTTCTTTAAAATATTAGAACTTTACTGCCCATAAATTTTATCACGGACTCTAAAATATAGAAATATACTGAGCACTCTGCTTCTGAGGATTCCCATATGTAGAGTCAGTCAATTTCGGATTCAAAGTGTTTGAGAAAGTCATGTTGTTGCTGATGTGTATCTCACAGGCCTGTGATGATGGCATCTATAGGACTGAGTGATATTTCTCATCATTAAGCTTTATAACTGTTTACATAGCACCATTAGGTATTGGTTACAATATTAGGTATTGTAACTAATCTAGAGGTGATTCCTGTTATAAAGAGGGTATATACATGGGTTATACGTACTTAACCATTTTAAATATGGAAATAAGCACCTGTGAATTTTGGAAAGGCAGTAGAGGGGCCTTGGAACAGTGTCCCACAAATGTTTGTATATTGGAATGGTAGGTGGGGCATATGTTACAATGATTCTTTCTACTTTAAAGCAATTTACTGACACTGGTAAGATGGCTCAGTGGGGAAAGTTGCTTGCCATAATGCCTAACAATCTGAGTTTGATCCCTGAAACTGACCCACGTGATAGAATGATTCCCACAAGTTTTCCTCTGACCTCAGTGTACATGTAGCAGTAGCAGCAGCATGCATGCATGCACATATGCACATGCTTTAAATAAATGCAGTTAAAACTTTTGAAAGCAATATACTGAAAATAATGTGGCAAACAGTTTTATATCCTAACCATCGCGGTTGTTTTACGTTTTTTGTTTGTTTTGCTTTGTTTTATTTTAAGAATTATAGCTCTTTAGCACTTAAAGTAACTAATTCTAGGAACAAACTCCCAACTATTTGAAATTTTGTAACATAATGATGTTCAGTGCAATTACATTTAATTTATTATTGTTTTAACCTTCTACTTCTGAGTCTCTATGTTTATTAAACAAACAAACAAATGTAAAGGAGTAAAAGTTTAAACTTACAGGTATCTAAAACATGAAGACTGTTGTGTGCTGAGAGAAATGGCTCAGGATGTGGAGTGGCTGCCAGGGCTGAAATGGCCCTGAAGGCAGTCTACTGAGCCCAACAACTTAGCAACCTCTGTTCTCCATCCCCAGTAACTGCTGCCTGTCACTTGTATTTCTTGAGATTCATTAGTTGTATGATGTTGCTGCAGAGGTTACGGATTACTACACAGATTTCTTATGGCCTTTGTGCTTATCTTGAAAATAACGCAGAACATTAAACTATTTCTTGACCACCCTCAGCGCTTCCTGTAAGAGTCTGCTGTTCTCCCAGTAGGTCTTGTCCCTTGCTGATAATGACTTTGCCTGTGCCACATTGTTTACAGCCACTTTAGATCCCATTGTGTGGTTTCCTCCTGGTACCCAGTCTCAAGCAGCTGCTCACCTCTTTGACTGCTTTCCTGGGTAAAATCTTCCTTCTCTCATTTACACATGTGTTACTTTAATCTGACCACTGTATTCTCTTATGTTTTCCAAGTGTTATAAAATTTGAGATAATCCTTGTGACTAGATGCTTTTTCTTACCATGTTATATTTATAGAAACTGCTTATTTTAAACTTTGAAGATTATTTAGTTACACTGAGCCTTCATAACATAACAACTAATCTTTTTCTCTTCATATATTTTTAAATATTAAGTTTCTTAGAATATCTTCATTATACTAATCAGAAGGGAAATTTACATTATTAATGACACAAATGAGTAAGAATCTATTCTTGCTACCTCTTTTCTTAGAGAAGAAAGCTAGTTGTCAATTACGTCTAATGCTGTGGCTCTGTGCGTGTGCGTGTGTGTGTGTGTGTGT